>NW_007577837.1:600616-750558 GCF_000690725.1 Stegastes partitus | reverse complement strand
TCTTGTGTGCACAGTGTCTCCCTGACAATCACCGTCCTACACCAGTTTTCATTGACATAGAGACACACACCCCCGCCGAGTGACTTGCCGGTCACTGCGGAGTCTCTGTCAAGGCGATATGGAGCTCCAAAACCGTCAATCTCCAGATCTGACTGAGGGTCCTGCTCTTTAAGCCACGTCTCTGTCAGGGCCAAAAGACAGGCATCCCTGTACTCAGCCAGGTATTTGACGTTGCCCTGAAGCTCGTCCACTTTATTCCGGAGCGACTGAACATTCGCCAGGATGACAGTTGGAAGAGATATCCGACGGTGGTCCTGCCGCTTCAGCCTCTGGCGCCGTCTCCCTCTTTTCCTCGTACACCTCTGCCCAGAGGCCCGGGTCCGGTTCCCCATGGGTGGGTTCAGCTGATAGATCTCCGTGGGGACAGCTGCCGAGGAATCCACGGTGCCGATCCCGGAGTCACGGAGCAGGAGCAAAAAGTCACGGCTGTACTGGATGGGTTTCCCACACACCCAAACTCCATGTAAAAAGTGGCATAAAAGTGCAGAAAGCAAGAGGATTTCCACCAAACTTGGGTGAGTCCCTGCCGCCATTATCCCCCACGAACACTTAAAAAAAAATCAGTTACAATAAGTGATAGAAAAACACTAAAAACACATTAAGAACAGCCACGTCAGCACCCGTGTCACACACTGCTGCGTGTCGCCATGACAGAGTAACTAAGCCTGTGACAGGATCACAGCTGTGGATGAAATGGGGCAGAGAATGTGGCCGGCCTGAATGTTGTTTCCCTTGAAAAGTGCAAAGAGGGCCTGATTTCAACACGCAAACACTAACATTGGGTGAATGCCACCCATGAAATATGTTACCCTCTATCACTAACATCGGGTGAAAATCACCCGAACGCATGCCTCTTGAAAAAACCATAGATGGGAGGTGGGAAACAAACATAACATTAATGACATCAATGAGCAGCCTGAAGCTACCCAAGGACCCATTCACCTCAGACAGCAGCAACACAATGAAAATCACCTGACAAAAATCGTGCGGGTGAAAATCACCCGACGTTAGTGTTCTAGGGTTACGTATACATTTAAGCTAAAAAGAAACTGCTCGGGGATCCAAGGTTGTGCCGAGGTTCATAAAAGAGATTAAAAGGTCAGACATAGAGCTGGAAACTAATCCTACAGCGTCTACACTTGAAGGAAGTAAGGGGTCTCTTACCTTTGCTGCCTTGGCATTCTTCTGGGTCAGTTCATATCCACATTTAGGGCACATGGCAGGTTTGTGTCTGTTCTTATACATATAATCACAAGATGGGTTCTTACACCGACCTCTGCCTCGTGCCGTGGAAAGTCCCAAGTCCTAAGGGAATGAGAGAAAAAAACCTTTATTTACCCACATATGAAGAAACAAGGGACATTCAGAGATAAAATTATACTTTAAACGGTGCGTGCAATATTTTTCAAAAGCTAATGAAAATTGAGTGTGAAGTAAATTGAAGAGAAAATACTAACAAAGCTGGAAACTGTGTGCTGTTTGAAAGGCACAACTGACAAGATATTCATTCTCTTATCAGTCGGTGAAGACACAGACTGGCTTCTGTCTGCCGGGACAGGAGAATCCTATGGAAAGATGTGCAGAGAGGGGAGGAAAGTGGGTTCAATCTGCAATCTCACCTTTTTTTTTTTCTTTTTTAAATTGTGTGGGTGTTTTAAGTGTCTATATGTGTGTGTTAACCTGTGTGGCTGTGGTTGTTGGGACCGTCTGACCGAGCTGCTTCAAAGTGCTGGGTTTAAGACCTGAGAAACTCTCTCGAGACACTGTGGTTAGAAAACAACCACATCAGTTGAGAGCAAAAACCTCAGAAAGTACAGTCACATGTAGACATATCACTTCCTCTTGGAATGACAAAGGTAGTCTGTGTGTACCAGTAAAAAACACAAAGTGTGCGCTAAAACTACATGCAAACCACAAAGTGAAAAATGACATTCAACACAGTGTAATCAGAAATAAAATTCAATGCACAGTACCTATGGATGACTTATTGTTGTTCGCACCTTGAAATTTTCCATTGTCAGGTGGGACTGTTATGATCTGAAACAAAGCCCGGCCTAAAATACAAACACAAATAAATTTGCAAACCCATGTAGTCATAGCTTCCTTTAACACTAATAACATAAAATCATCTGTGCAATATATGCTTTATTTCACCTGTGTTATAGCAGGCAGGAAGGATGGGTCTCACAGGCCTCTTCTGCACAGCAGCAGTGCTCCTGTCCTGACTGTGGATTGTGGCACTTTTAGGATTGTCTTTCACTTGTCTGCTTAATGACAGAGGGAAAGTGTGCTGGGTCACATACAAGCTAGTGTCAAAACTAAATTTTAAATTCAGTTTTCAGCTGCTATGACAACACACAAAGGCGCCAATATAATCCTCTTCCATCCATTTTCAGATTCATGGTCTACCAGCCACTGTAATTCTTCAAATAAACTAAAATTTAGTGAACCTTTTAGCACATATATAATGTGTTCCTTCTACTTCTGAAGCATTCGTGCTCTCATCTGCAAACAAGTCACACATGGTCCAATCATCCAATCATCACATTCCACATGGCCAACTTGCTTCTGATGTCAATTTAGCAAAGTAAACACCTTTAATATTGAATTACGCAGCCATGTGGACTCAACTCTGTATACCAGTCACAAACAAACACACTGAAGCTCACTTTGTCTGAGCCTGCGGCGTGGTGTTGCTGCCCTCTGGTGGCGTTCCAGCAGAAGCTGCACCCTGCTTTTTGGAGCCCCGTTGAACTCGCCCTTCTTTGCTGCTCCCCGTGGTGTTTGTTTTACTGATATCAGCACTACCTTCCTGAGCAGGTGGTGCTGTGGCTTTACAGCTTTTACTCGTCTTTGTTTCAGCAGTTGGTGGCAATTGCTTGGATGCAGCTTCTTTCTCTTGTGTCCTTTTTGCCTGTTATATAAATGCAGACAAAGGTCATTGAAATGAAGTGCAAGTAAAACTGGACGCTTATAACATTCATAGGATTACTTAAAACTTACTGCAGGTATCCATTTTCCGCCCAAGTGGCTCCCACACTCTGGGCAGGTTGGTGGTTTGTGGCGCGTGACATACATAAATGAACAGCCAGGATTCAGACACCTCCCTCGACCTCTCCTGGTGTACGTCTTCACAGACTGCAGAACAGAGGAAAACATGCAAGTTCATGCCTTTAAGTTGCACAAATCAAATTCCTCAAATCTAGATAATATAATTCTTGGCTGTATTTATTGTGCACAGCCTCAAAGCTTGGCACTTTCCGTTATACCAATTTTAGGTTGGATTAATAATGCGGCTGCTCACCATTTTGTATGAAGGTTTGGGACTTTGCTCTAAGCTGGCTCCCACAGAGAGCATCATCACTGGGCCCACAGAGCTGACACCTGCCAAAGACTTGGGCTCCAGCAAGTTCTGGACAAAAAAAAAAAAAAAAAACTAAAACACTGCTTTGTTATTAAACAGAGTGACTGAACACCATTCTGCTGACTGATAGATAGAGAAGCACATTTAAGTTTCACCTGGGTGGGTATGATGGCAACCACCTGTGTAGCCTCTCCCTGCGTCTGCTGCACCATCGCTCCACCACTGCCAGCAACTCTTGTCTTATTTCCTTTCAGTGGGACCCCGTTTGCTGTAAAGTCGGCAGAGACCTGTGAGACGTAGGTGTCTGAGGAGGCTGTGGCCTTGGATGTGATGGAGGAGGAAGAGGAGGGCGGGATTCCTTGGAGGGCCATGGAGTGAGACACCGTTGCTGTTTCTTCTGCGATGTCTTCAACAGAAACAGGGTGGTCAGAAAGCTCCACCTCTCCGGCCAACCCAAGAGGGGCGAACTGGGGCTCCTGGATAAGGGAAACTGAGCCTCCTTCAACTGGACTGTCCAGAGACTCGGCGCTCACCTCTGACTGAGAGCCTCCTGGCTGGTTATTTGAGGAGCAACCTTTGGACAAGAGAAAGTAGCTGGCTCTGGGTAGGATTTTGCGGAAGCCTGGGAGGTCTTTTGAGGGGCTGAGAGAAGACTGAGAGAAAAGAACAATGGAGAAAATTATTGATTGCTTTCCATAGAATCATTCTGACATTATATTAAACTCCAGAGAAACAGGCTACTGCTGAGATAAAGCTGAAAAAGGCTGCTTTGCTTCTGCTGTGATAACTGAAGCTAATGGGTCAATTCATTCTGACTTTATCTGTCATTACAGAGCCAAAGGGATTTATTACAATAAAAATAAATTTAGTTAACTACATAAGTGCTCAGCAGTGCATACTCATGAGGACAGACTCAACAGCCGACACCAAGTCAAGCACTCTATCATGACAGACATTTTACAAAGACTGGCTCTGGCTGACTGCTTGGCATCATAATTCATTTACTGCTGTTGGTTCTGCTGGTGCAATAATTTTGTCAGAATGTAAATGAGTATCCCTGCAGTTACTAAAAGTTATTTACAAGGAGAAAGGGTTTCAGGGAAAGTATGGATCTTTTTATATCTTTAACCTTCTCCAAATTTTGGATTTTTTTTCGAAATGATTATTTCATACTCTGTGATTGATGATCCTAAAATCTTAAATGCCAGCTGTGTCTGCCACAAATTAGTCTGTTTTGGCATCAATTACATTTTTTTTTTTTACTGATATCAGTAAATAATATTTGACTGTGAAAATAAAAGCAGCCATATTGGCATTCTAATATGGATTACAACAGTTTAAAGGAGCATTTAAATGTGGAATGACTTGCAACAGGTTGATATACAAACCTTCAAATTTTCTTTAAAATGTGCTAGTTTCTGACTCACATTTTAAATAGTTACAATACACAAGGGAGGGTCATTTTGATTAATGGAATAAAATAAAGTGGTCCACATCTGATCAAATACACTGGTTTGCTTAGAAAACCTGACAATGTAGCTTACTGTATCTATGCCCTCCTTCTCCAGCTTGGCTTTCTCCAGATAGTAGCTTTTCTCAGCTACGCTCAGCCTTTTCCAGCTCTCACTGATGCGTTTGTTGATCTCTGACTGTGGCATATTAGGGATTCCAAGTTGCATAATCTGGTGAACATCAAAGTAGTAAAGCAGGTAGGCAGACCTAAAACAGACAACAGATTCCACGTATGCAATGAGCACATAACAAACGGAGGGACAGTTTATATTTTTGGAGGCTCAGGTAATGTTTAAGGAGGAATTGAAAGCCCTTTAGGTTATGCACATCACCTGGGCTTCTTAGGTTTCTCAACACTGTCTTCTTGGGTTCTGCCCTTCCTCTTTTTTGGAGTAGTCACCTCCATTTGGTTGTAGGTGCTCTCCACCTCTTCTGTCACTTTTACAACCTCGAACACCTCTGCTTTCTCCATGTTCTCCAAAGATCCAGGGCAAAGCTGAAAAATAGGACGAGATTACACCGTTTATGTTTGAAGAAGTAAAAATGTATGCAGGGGTGCATTGTCAGAGTACCCCCCCCCCCCCCCCCCTTTCTAATAAGCTCCCAAAAAAGTGAAAAAGCAAACATAGCGTCAAAATGAACAGAACATAAACTAGATTGCATAATTACACCGTAATCTGCAAACGATGGATGTTTGTAAGTGCAGGGCTTGTATTGGAGCTGTTGTGCTACAATTTAAGCACTAGAAATTTAATATAGCTCAGAGGGTTTATCTCTGTTCGAGCTGATGAGAGGCAAATAGAGATAATAATAAAGCTATGACTAAGAAAAGCTACGAAAAGTAAAATAGTTTGTCTGAGGGTTGTTGCTTTAATGCATTGCATCACTGCAGAACAACATAATGCCAACTCAACATGCATTTCGCCCACTGAGTGACTAAAGCCAAAGCGCTAACATGTTAAAAACACTGGTCCTTCCCTGCTTTAACAGTAGGTTTAATGGCGTGTGTTCATACTGCCTGCACAGCCACTCCGCTATCCAATGAAATGCCTTCTTATTGAAGCCTTACCTACGATGGCCCGAGGCTCTATAAAGTGCTTTGAACAGCCTTCAGAGGTCGCAGGATAAGTCAGGCAGTGCGCCGACGGTGAGTAACGCTGTAATTCGCCCCTGCTTCATATTAAATCAAGAACTGACGATTCGTAAAAGCTGTAAAGCTGTAAAGTAGCTCCATTTCTTTTCGTCTTGTATAAAAAAAAAAACATGGCGGTTTGTTGCCATGGTCATCGACCAATCACATACCGGAATAGACAAGCGCGGACCAATCACGGAAGACGTTTTTGACACGTGAAAATGGCGTGTGCGTCCATCCATGGTGCGTCCCGTAGACCTTCAGAGTTCAGTTTGTGGCCACGAGAGGGCGCAGTTTTAAAACACGTGTCGCTAAAAGTACTTTATAAGGGTATAATATGACAAGTGTGGTCGATTAATGTGCCTTTAAATACAAACTGAATTATGCTTAACGTTATTTGACTCTTTATTGAATAAAATTATGTGCAATCAAACAATTACCTGCTATGTTCAGGTAGGTTAAGGTAGTACTGCTAAAATCATGAATGTATTAAGAGGGAATAAAATATAAAAATAATATGAACAGCAAAAAAAGTAAGCAGCAAAATATAATTTTAAAAATCCTAAACAACATGTAGTGTACAGCTTTTTTATTATTATTAATGCAATGGTCTTTAGATCCACATACAGAAATACTGGACTTTTGTTTGTGATTCTATATTTAAAACTTATTGAAATAAATGAAAAAAATTATAATATTGCGAACCTTTAGAATTAAAGGATTTATATTTTTGTTTACAAAAGACAGACTGAGAGAGAAAATAATAATAATAACAAATTAATAAAAGAGATCATCAAGATTGAAGGGGGAGGGTGCTTTTTAAAACATTTCATGTGTAATTTGTAGGGTCCTAACTTAGTTTTAAAACATTCAGATTCATCTCCATAATTAATATACTGTACTGTACAGTTGTATTTTATGTAATTTTTGGGATTTTTAGATCATTTCTATTCCTGAATTGTTAAATTACTCAAATAAATCCACATCATAATAACACTGCAGTGTCTCTTAACCTCGAGTATTCCCAGGCCAGTCTAATCGAGCTGCAGAAGCAGCTCAGGCTTACGAGCCGAACGCTGATCAACACACTGAGCAAAAATGGCGGATGACAAGGTTAGTGAGTTACCTTAGTCTGGCTTTAAATGTATTAATTTCACGTGTTTCGTCAGATGACAGCAACTGCTAGAAAGAGGACGAAAACACGGTTGGTCTTAGTAGCGGTTAGCTGTGTGGTAAATTAAATTACCGGAGCGTGTGTGACTTCTAAATGAAATTGATCGTCCCTTAAACCGGCTGAGTTGTGCTGCTAGCAGCTAAACAGAAAACTTCCAGAGAAATGTTTAGCTGTTCGGTTTTGTAACCAAAGAGGCTCTTTATGGGGAATGCTGTCAGTAAGTTTATGCTATGTTGTACAACAATGTTAGATATCCTACAGTAGCAACGACAGTGTCATTTGAAATTATTGTACTGTTTTTCCAATTCAGATTTGCTCAAATGTTTTTTATTTTAGGATCCCCTGAAACAATTGAAAGATCTAACGCAGCTCAAAAATCAGTTGGAAGAGATCCAGAGGCGAGTAGAGAACGAAGTGTCCGCAGGAATTCCTCAGGTAAGCTAGCAGTATGATAGCCTACTGACAATGTGATTAATGTGACCCTTTACCTTTCAGTGTTGGGACTGTGCCAGACTTCCTTCTGTTATTTGCTTATTTATTTCTTGCCCTGGCAGGGAGGCTCTGTGTTGGGATCTCCGTTTCTGAAGGGCTTTTTGGCCGGCTATGTGGTGGCCAAGCTTCGCTCCTCTGCCATCCTGGGAGTTCTGCTGGGAACAGTCACCGGCATTTACGCAGCACAGAACTATCAAGTGCCCAACATTGAGAGGACTGTTAAAGAGTATATGAACAACTTGAAAAAAGGACCAAAGTAATTTGGGCTGACTGCCAGTCCTGCCAGTGGCACAACAAGCACAAGAAGAAGAAATACTCTTGCAGCTTCTGGCTCATGACAGGTCAGAATTCAACATTTCTGTCTAGACTGGATCATGGAAATAATCATTTAACTGGAATTTTACTGGGGACTCAAAGACTTGCTTTTTTACTTATGCTTTTGTTTCAGCTTCAGTTGAATACTTCTGTTTCATTTCCACTTGCATCTGTCCAATGTTAAACACAACATGTAAGACTTTGTGCCTACAAGGTTTTAAGGTTTTTTAGGTTGCATAACCTTTCTTATTTTCTCTGCCTGGAGCAGTTATTTAAACCCATTGGACTTTGAATCGGTCATGTGTAGAATAGGCAGCATTTCCTGCATATATTTCTTACACCTTTTATTGTTCAACCACTCATATATATATATACAGAGACAGTTATACAGAGAATGGTTTATCTAAGTATTTTGTAATTAGTATTTAAATAGTTGAGACTGATAGCTGTTCATTTTAAAATCGACTAAAGTGATGGGGTTTGCACTGTAGTGAGTATTCAGAGTTCTTAGAGATTAAAAGTGTTCATTGTGTGTCATTGGAGATGATTGTGATTCAGAATGTGGGGCCCAGTTCCCCGGCAAGGATAAAGAGACAGTGGGTGAAAAGGATTCAGTGGGGCGTCCTCTTGGGCCTGATGGTCCTCATCTATGGCTCTCATGCTCCACTCATCACAATCACCAAGGTAGATGGTCAAGTCCCTTTCAACCCGTCCTCTTGTGTTGTAATGATTGAGTTGGCTAAACTCCTCATCTCTCTGGCGACTCTTCTTCTAACTGGGGGTAAATCAGCCTTATATGCCCCTCCACGTCTAGCCCTTGTTGCCCCCTACGCCGTCCCTGCCATACTTTACGCCCTCAACAACAACCTGGTTGTTCTCATGCAGGCCTACATGGACCCAAGCTCATACCAAGTACTCTCTAATCTTAAAATCGCCTCCACTGCCCTGCTGTACTCCATCTGCCTGGGCAAGAGGCTCCGTCCTGCTCAGTGGTTAGCTCTGGGGCTGCTCATGTTCGCAGGGGCGTTCCACAGCTACAGCAGCCTGGATCTAGAAGACCCTATGGGGACAGATGCTGAGGAAGGTCCCAGGCTTCACATCACAGCTTGGGGGCTTTTCCTCGTGCTGGTTTACTGCTGTGTTTCAGGGCTGGCAGCAGTTTACACAGAGAGGATGCTGAAGAGCCAGAAGCTGCCCCTCAGCCTGCAGAATCTCTACCTCTACATGTTTGGTGTGGCCATTAATGGGCTGTCCTCCTTCACTACTGTAGCAAGTGACAAGAGCTTTCTGGAGGGTTACTCAGGGGTGGTTTGGGTCATCATAGCAGGACAAGCAGCTAATGGACTCCTTATGTCTGTGGTTCTCAAGCACGGCAGTGGGATCACCAGACTCTTTGTCATTTCCTGCTCCATGCTGGTTAATGCTTTGTTGTCTTGGGCCATCTTAGGTCTGCAGCTCACTCCCTTTTTCCCACTACCCGTTACTATGATTGGACTGGCAGCTTACCTTTATTACAAATAAGAGAGTCTTCATCAAAGGAACCACACGGGCAATTAAACCCTAAAAGAGTTCCCCATACAGTCTACCTAAAATTTTCTTTCTTTAGACTTTGAGATTAACTTTCAGATGTGGTTTGTTTTCTGCCTTCCATCCATCTGCCTTCTGAGCCTTGAAACTGGAGTTTTTCATTCAGAATCCAACCCATGTATTTGATTTGTAACCATATCAAGTGTTAACAGGCATGTTGGCCAATGCTGAATATGACAATTTGAATCATACACAAAAGTTTATTATTGTTACACTGTTACAGGTAATTCATATTCTGATGAATATTATATCTTGAGTTAAACATTTCTGAAGAGTGCTGCTATTTTTTTTTTGTTTGCTTTCATACCACATTCTTTGCCAAGCACAATGTCAAATATAATGTTGTACAGTGTGACAGCAATAAATTGTGCAAAACATTGTACTTATTCAACAGTTATTTCTCTCGATTTACAGTAAGTAGTGTGATCATATATTCATTGCTGGTGGGATATCATGTCAGCCATGGCGTCTCCTCGCACAGCTAAAGTGTCCTTTAACTCTCCCAGTGCTGTAAAAGAAGAATTTTAAAAAGAGTTTAGGTTTGATCTGTAATATAACCACATATCTGGTAGAGGTTATACACTGACCTTTACAGAGTTGTTTGTTGTCGGCTTGAAGCTGCTGGTTCTGGGCAGACAGGTAGATGGCATCCTGCACGGCTTCCAGCAGCACACTTCTGTATCTGCCCTCTGAAATCTTCCTCTGCTCCTCACTGACCTGACGAAACACTCTGAACACCTAGACAGCGGTACAACGGATCAGAAATGCAAAAGGCCAAACTCAAACATGCAACATTTTATTGACCAGCTAGTTTTAAATGAATTGAGGGTTACATATTAAAATGGCCTGTTTAATTTTGCATTGTATGTTTTTAGGTGGTCTTCTGTAGAACCAGTGTCTCTAGTATGAAGAGTTGCTCGACAAAATCCTGCCTGTTGATCTATTTTGTTTTTTATTGTGTACTGCTTCTAAAACGTTCATCAAATTTAAAGTGTGATTCTTAATCTCCGACTGCGGTGACTCCGAAGTGTTGTGTAAAATGCAAACTACTATAAATGGTATAGTCAGTATATTGAGACAGGCAAGAAGAAAACGCATTTGCTCAACATTATCCATGCTGTATGGGACAGTTCGTCATACACGTTTAATTGATTCAGTATGTTAGAGAGCTTAATGGTAGACTTAAAAATAAAATAAGTCCATGAAAACTTTATGGGCATCTGTATATACATATTTAGAATCACATTTTATAACAGATTAGAAGTGTTGTGATTGATAACAACCCTGATATTTAAAAAATTAAATATTGAAATCATGTTAATATACTACATTTGCATTTTGAGTGTAATTCATTTGACCAGTAGCATTTTTAAAAAAAATTCTCTGTAGATATTGCGATGATATTGTTATCCTGAATTCCTTTGACATGGATAATAATGTGGTGAAAATCTTGTGTTGTGAGAGCCCTAGAGCTAATGCAAATGTGTTAAAACTGGACACGAGGAAACATGTAAACATCTGACTGTGTTCGTGCTGAGTCCACAGGGTCATGCACTCTTCTGTGGTATACAGAAGTGTAGGTATTGGGTTAGACTTTGTCGTAATTTATTATTTCCAAAATTGGAAAATGCATAGCTGCTGCCTCCACTGGTAACTGCATTACAGCTTCCTGATTAGGGATGTGAAAAATGACAATAATTTTAGAATATCACCATACTAGAGACCAAAATGTTGCAGAACAGCAGATGTGTCGAACACCAGGGTAACTCATTATTTTCTGCATGTAGGCTCAATCACTGTGGCATCTATTGCTGGGACGGACTACCCACCTGCAGGCTCTCCTCCCTCAGACAGTGCAGCTCTGCTTGGTGTCTGTGATATTGATCCTGTAGGTCTCTTTCAGCCTGCTGGGCCTCAGCACGTAGAGCCTCCATCCGCAGCACCAGGACCTGCCTCTCTCTGGTCAGCAACAGCAGCTCTCTCTGGGGACCTTCTGTCTAACAGAGGAATGGATGAAACCGTGAAAAATGCAAGGAAATAACAGAATTAAGTTGCAAATGCAGTGGTTTTCACTGCCCGCCATAAATCCAGCCTTGAATTAATTAAAACTGACTCAGCACCCTCAGCTAAGATAGATCGCAAACAGAATAATGTTAAACAACAGTGTATCTCATTATCTCACCGGTAGCTGTTCCTGTGCCAAGTCTCTCTCCATCTTCTCCACCTCCTCCTGAATTAATCTCCCATGATCCTCCTTAAGTTGCCTCCTCTGCTCCTGTGCTTTGTTGTATTCCAACTGAGACTAATCATTAAATTGGCAAAACAAACGTCTTAGTGTAGGTTGTCCACTCTTACATAAATCTTATTTAGATTTAGAAAAGACTATTGACTCAGCCTTGTGAGCGTATAATCCAATCAAATAGCTTTCAGGATATACTCAGACCCCTTCATTTTTTTTACACTTTTTTGTGCTGTCCTACAATTCACACTGCATGTCAGAAATAGAGAAAAAAAAACCCACTGTAGACCTATTAAATTGTGGCAAGGCGTCAATCAGTGCAAGGGCATAAAAGCATTTCTAAAGCTTTGAGTGTTCCCAGGAGCAGCAACCTCAATAATTCTGAAATGGAAGCGTGGCATGACCGGGACTCTTTTTTTTTTTTTTTTTGAGTTTGATGTCTGGACAAACTGAGAAAGTGAGCAAGAAGGGTCTCAGCCAGACAGGTGACGAGGAACCCAAAGGTCACTTAAGTTCTCTGCAGAGATGGGAGAACCTGCCAGAAGGAAAGCCATCACAGCAGCACTCCATCATCAGGTCTTCATGGCAGAATGGCTAGATTGAAGTCACTCATGAGTAAAAGGGTAATAACAGCCCGCTTGAAGCTTGCCAAGCTGCGTTTAAAAGATTCTGAGAGCAGAAAGGAAAAGAGTCTCTGGTCTGAGGAGACAAAAATTTTGCTCTAACACTAGGCAGTGCTCATTAAATGACTAGTATCAGCTCTGTGTCAAAGCATGGTGTTGGCAGCATCATTGTATGCGGATGCTCCTCAGTGGCAGGGTCAGGGAGGCCGTGCTTGCAACCAAATACAGGGAAAGTTGCAACTTTTGCTTAAATGGGTGTCTATCAAGCACCAAATCAATAGTCTGACTGCTTATCAGCATTCAGCTTTTCAATATGTGTGCCTAGCAAGTTTATCCATTTCAAATTAAATCTGCAACAGAAAGTATGCAAAAAAAAAAGAAGGAGTCTGAATACTTTCTAATAATCTGTAGTAACACAGAGAGTTTAAAATGTCTGACGATGTGCGTTACTTGCTGACAGAGCTGAGCTCTCCCTGTCACGGCTCCACTCTTCAGCGTCTCCTCTCTGAGAGCCTCCTTCAGCTGCTGGATTCTCGCTACTCTCTCCTGGACTTTTTCTACATTCCCTTTACCTTCTGTAAATATGAGAATACACTGGTTACGGTTGGCCTTGTGCACAAAATGACAGTTTTGAATTACAGCACATTACCTCTAATATGCTCTTCCATCTCTCGCCTGAGCTGATCTTGCAGATATTTCATTGTTTCTGTATTTTCTCTGTGGTCAGTGTGATGATCTCCAAAAAACTGCTGATTGCTGTTTGAGGACTTGCATCTCTGCCAAATCAGTGCAAAACATGGAACTCATCTTGTTGTACTGAGAACATATACAATGCGATGTGTTAATGATCGCGCCGCATTACACTTATGACTAAAGAAATTCTGGTAGAAACCTTTGTTTTGTTTTTTATCTTCTCTGACTCTTCCCTCCTCTTCTCCCAGGACTGATTCTTCACAATCTGTTGTAGAGATCACAGAATGAATTTGCAGCTATGAGCTGAAATGGACCCCATGTAACATTTTGTGACAGTATTTAGTGTGGAGGCTCATTGTATCAATTACCTGCAGGTTTTGAGTCAGCTCAGCCAGCCTGTAAATGTTGTTGACTTCACTTTCGCCCTGTGACATTATCGTACTTCTGAGGTTCACGATGCCATCGCGAATCTTTTGCTCAGCTGCCTTTGGACTCCAGCAGCCAACAGTGGCCTTAGTTACCAGGCCTCTCACTCTCTGGGCCAAATCTAAAGCAGAAGGTGTTTCATCATCTATCAGACCTGTAAGGGGGAGAGTCACTTTTACATAAATTCAACACTCAAATTAGTTTTTGTGTATCCTATAGTTGGGGCCCAGAGGAACACAAACCTTGAGGGTTAATGCAGTAGATGAGGACTGTCCTGCTGTTTCCAGTCAAGGCATCATTAAGGAGCGAAGGGAGGAGGCTGGCATCGATTGTGGGAGAAGAATTTGGGATTTGGTCCAGAACCTTCACCAGTGGGTTGACTCTGAATAATATATATATTCAGCTGTTACCACTGAGTCCAACACACATTTTACTTAAATGGCCATTCCAAATTCCTCAGAGCTCCATCATTTGAACACGCTCATACTGTATATAATGATTGAAAGCACTGAAAAAATAATGTTTGTGTGGTGCATATGTTATAGCATTTTGAAAGGAGAAAGTGTGCTATAGAATTTAGGATGATTCATTTTAATGTTTCATGAAGCTGATAGATTCATTCAAGGGATTGATAACATACTTATCAAATTTGACGAGAATAAAGTCGTTCCACCGCGAAAAATCTTTCAACACTTTGACTGTCACATTGTGTATATAGAAGGCAAATGATGTCCTCCTGTTGATTTGACTTCATTAACGGGCCCTTTTCACTGCAGACATCTTGTCACAGTGAAAGAAATATAGGTGTTGCTAATGAGGTAAAACCTGCAAACCCATTCAGGCAGTCGCTCCAGTCTGCCGTGCTCATATGGCACACTCCCCTCAATACAGCACACATGCGACTATCTATACGCACCCTTTTAATCTCGGTGGTACAAGCTGTCAGTGCTCTGCTCATTCTTTCCACGCAGTGCTTGCTGCCGCTGATACCATTGCTAGTGACAGCACTTCAAAACACCCACCCCCCACCCCAGCATCCACCTGTTGGCTTCTCTGTTTGGGGGGTTGGTTAGTATTGACGCTCCAGACTCCCTGCAGGGTTGGGATTGATGTTTCATTCAGGGAAGAAACAAGGTCTGAACCGAGACACTAAATGTTAGGTCTGTACGTATTCAACATTTACAATCTGCTCCATGTGAGCTGGATGACTAAAATGTCATATTGTCGGTCTGTGGAGGAGTAATATGACATCAGTAAGGAAAACATTTGACTGGTGAATATTATCCTCCAACCTCATCTGCTCTTTAGTTCACCAAGAAAGACCCCCATACAGAAAGTCATTGCATTCCACAACGACTACAATTTATCAAGCAGTGCAAAATATAAACATACTTTAATTTTACCTACAAATAAATAGATTTAGGTCTGGAACAGTTAGCTTATGACCTCTTAGAAATTCTCAATATCTGCTATAAATAATATGAAAGTGTTCCCTGTGCACAAGACAAAGCAAAATGTATGACTCAGTGCTTTCTCCAGATATAGTAACTGATTGGTGACCACAAACAGGATAATGATTTAACATGTGTAGGTTTTTTAGCATTTTTAGCTCCTGCAGCCCATGTAACAGATATCTCACTGGCTGTATCACTGACCCTCTGAGGTCAGTCCTGCTGGCTCCTCCTGCCAGGCTGAACAGCTGCAATCTGCCGCGGCAGACATCTGACTCCGACTCCTCTGGATGGAGTTTCTGCTCAACAGTCACTGAGAACAGGGAACTGCATCTGTGGGAAACACACACCACCAACTGCTCGAAACAATAACAAGTTCATTCCTTTAGAAATTTCAGGAAAGGGCAACTTGACCCGCACAGCGCAGCACGACCTGATCACAAAGACACAGAGGTAAATCTGCAACATCATTCATAGAGCAGTAACACGTGTAGCTGTGTTCTGATTAACTATTGTAATAACTCCTACCTACCTGCTGGAAATGGAGCCTGCGCTGGTCTTCAGTGTCTCTCTGCATGTTTCATACAGATTTAAGGCTTCTTCTGCTGAACACACACACACCTCGCATAAACCCCCTACAAGGCTGAGAAAGGAAGTCCAGTCATTTTGTTTACATTTCAGTCACATAAACATGCACATGCAGAATCAGTGCTGCATAAATATTACATTTCAGCATGTTTGCCATGTGGGGTTTGTTTTGATCATGTTTATCTTGATTTATCAGAGGAGTACGGTTGTGAACAAGAGTTTACATACACTTGTAAAGAGCATGTCAATCACTGCAGTCTTAAGTTTCTAATGACTTCTCAATCTTAGAATTTTCTGCAATGGAATCACTGAAATATGCATTTTTTTCACACAAAAAAAGATTTACTGTAGTTGTTCTATGATGAAATTCTGCTGGGTCAAAACACATACAGCGTGTTAATATGTGGTTTAATGTCCTTTGGCCATTTTCACCTCCACTAGGTGCTTTGGTAGACGTCTACAAGCTACCGGTTGTATCTTTGATCACTCCACTTGACAGATTTAGTGTTGTTTAACTAAATTTGTTGCTTTCTGACACACACACACTTGTTTCTTTATCACAGTCCACAGGTTCTTGATGGGGTTTAAGTCAGGACTTTGGAAAGACTAGTGTAAAACCTAAACTTCAGCCTGATTTAGGCATTTCTTTAACACTTCTGATGTGTGTTTAGTGTCATTGTCTTGTTTGAACACCCAGTTGCGTCTAAGATCAAACCTTCTGGCTGATGATTTTAGGTTTTCCTGAGGAACGCAGAGGTAATCCTCCTTCTTCATTATTCTATTTACTTTGTCTAAAACACCAGCTCCACTGCCAGTAAATCAGCTTAATGCATAATACTGCCACCACCATGCTTGATTGTCGGTTGGTGTTTTTGGAGTTAAAAGTGCCACCATCTTTCATTCGAACATATTTCTGGTCATTTGGTCAAATAGCTTAATTTCTGTTTCATCTTAAGAACAGAACTTTCCTTGAGAAGGTATTTTCTTTGTCCATGTGATCAGCAGCAAACTTTAGGGGCCAAAGTTTCTTTCTTTCGCTGAGAGGCTGTCGTGCCTTAATAGTTATTGGAGCCATTGGACAATCAAGACTGCCGTGATACACATGGTCCTAACAAGTGTATGAAAACTTTTGTTCATGATCGTACATTATTAAGACACACCTTCCGAGTTCTGGATGTGTTACAAGTTGTAGAGTCTGTTTGTTGAGGCTCAGGAGATCCACTGCACTACCATCTGGATAAAACTGAAAATGAGGAACTTTAGTAGTTTTCCTGTATTATAGTGTGTCCAATGTGCTTTGAAATAGAAGGACAAACCTGAAGAAAGGAGACAGTGATGAATAACTCCTCTTTCACTTGTGACACTATACAACTAAACAGATTTGCCAAGACCTACAACAGAGTCACGAGTGAGATTATTCACGCAACAACTTTGAATCTGCCAATATTAGGTGTCGTGTGGTTTGGGGCCCCACCTGTCTGATGACGCTGCGGTCAATCAGAGCTTGAATTGTTTCTGTGGAGGCTCCACATATCAGCACCGCTCCATTATACCCGCTGGATATGGCCTCAGTGAGCGGCTGCAGGAGCTCAGCGTGGAAACTCTGCAGATTCACATTCACGCTTTTACCATCCACACATCATGACAGTGAATAGATGTGAAGAGGCTTGCGTTTGGTAGTACACAAACAGACTAGCTGGTTAAAATCTGAGGTCAGACACTCTTTTGTACCTCTGTGTTGTGAGCAGTCACGACTTGGTCAAATGAGAAGGACTTTTTCTCCTAATTGAAAAAAAGAAAAAAACCATCCGAGCAGTGAGAGCTTCCAGAGAGCAACATTTCTAACTGATGACTGAAGCACAAAGTGAATTCAAATGCTTTACCTCATCCTTTGCTGATTTGTAGTCAATGCCACGTCCTACTTCAGCAATAACTACACAGTCTTTACCCTCTGTGCATTAAAAAATAAATACATTTAAACATAATCCCCCATGACAGCGTTGCATGTTTACAGCCTTTACGCTTTCATCCGTGCTTTACCTGGGATTGTAGTGAGTACGACTCCTACTCTTACAGCTTCCTCACATATCTGGTGAAACACAGAGATCAGACATTGCCGCAGATGTTAAGACAATCTTCACTCCCTTAATTTCTACTATATTATGTTATCATACACTATCGGTAGTGTAAATAGTGTAGAATATACTTACAGGTGCATTCATGCTCACAGTTGCCATCCTGTGCGTACGTCTAACTCAGCTGCTGGCTCACCTGGATTCCATTACAGTGAGCTGAATTATTGATGACGTAGGACCCACTTTCACTGCTATGAGTGATCAGGGTACAGTTACCAAGATGGGCCGAAAGGTCACAGCAGGGGTTATTGATGAGCGGTAATTATTTTTGAAATCATATGCAATCATCTTCAATACGTCATTTAAATACTTTTAACCAGTTTAATTCTCACTGATTTATTAGATCATTTATTTCAAATCAGACTGACACAGATATTATAATATTAAACATTGGAGAAATACAGACATTGTGACAGTATTATTAGAAATTGATTTGTAGTCTCCTGATTTTCCATTTTATGACCCACATGTGTCCCCTTTTCCTGATAAGGCCCCCTTTAAAATGGGGCTATAAGTTTTAACTAATGTTTATTGATGGTTAAAAAATAATACCAATTACAGGTTAGAAATATTTTATGGTTTGATTCTTTATAATACTTTACAGATCAGTTATTAATCATTTAGAAAGAGCAAATTCGGAATTGCCAGTGGTGAAAAGCCTGAATTGCAGTTATAAATGGCTAATAAATTAATAATAAACTTTTTTTTTTAATCTGGGGAGAGAAGTAGTCGTGCATTCAAAGGTATTCTCACAACCTGGCACCCAAAAAGTTGCTTTAATTAATGAATTGTTATGATCTATATGTTTTAATAAATAATTCATTAAGCATATAGTGGGTTATTCGTTAAACTGTCTCTAAAAGTTGTCTAACCAAACACAAACGCTGTCAGCATAAAACAACAAGTATAGTATCGTGTCCCACTGCTCAGCATCACATTTTATTAGACACAGAAGCTGAGCTACTGGCGTGTTACACAAACTCTCAGGACAGTCGTCCATGAATCCGCTGTCTGTCCGTGAATGACGGTCTCACACTCACAGAGGCTTCTCCCAGCATAGAGGATGTCTAAGCTGCCCCAGCGTGCTCAAAGTCTCAAAGTTTGGAAACGATTCCAGTTTGTAGGTTGCGAATAATGATAATGTTCAACACGACAGTGCCATCCTCGTCTAAACAGTGAAGTAACTGCTGCTGAAATGACAGCGAGCCCCAAGAGCTCGAGCAGATTCAGTGACATCGCAGTCGGACTGAATATGTCAAGATTCGAAGTGGAAAATGTTGTCATGGTTTCGTTGGGACCTAGAAAATACATTTTTAAATGACTAAATGTAAGGCTTTAAACAAAACAAAAGATTTTTTTTATTAAAGAAAGATGTCATTTTGACATTGAAAAGATCTTGAAAGATTTCCTGAAACCTAAAGAAACTCTGATTTGATTTGATTGGACATTTCTGATATAAAATTTTTTCCCCAAAAAAACGTAACTTTTGTTTTCTGTTTTTTGTCTAAACACACTAATTTCTGGTTCAGATTGTTTCAAAAATCCCTGTTTTGTCAATTATGTGTTACAGGACAGTATTTTCTATGCAGTGTTTACTTACACCTGCAGAAGAACCTTTGGCTTCATTGTATACAAATTGCACAAGATACAAAAATCAAAATTTTCTCTCATACTTATTGAAATCAGACGCTTTCCTTCAGCCAGTTTAGACGCAGATAAGTATTTGTTGCCAGAGCTGTTCACCAAGTTGGAAGTAAAAATGTGCGACCTGCTTTATTCTCAGCTGACTTCTGATTTGTTGCCGCTGCCTTTCCTCACACCTCTAAAAGATGAGCAAGATCTGTGCTTTGGGACATACAGCACTTCCTCCACACGTGAAGGAGGACGTGCAAAACAAACTCAACATTCAAGAGCACAACAACAATCAACACTTTTTCAGCCATCCAGATTCTGCTGGCAGAAATGCAGAGCTCAACAATATAAGCAAGTGACATGACGCTGAAGACTGTGAAAACAGCTGAGACAGAGATCAACAGGGGGATTTTATCAGGTGTTTGTCAGATCTTGTTAATTTGATGAACGTTTGATAAAAAAAAAAACGGCCTTATTTTAAACTGGACTGGGTGTGAGTTTGGCATCTTTTGTGTCTTTCCTTTCTTAGAACTAGCCTGAGGAAAAAGAGAAAAAGACCTAAAGGTCTAAATGATTATTAACAAGCTGTGAAAAATGCTAAACATCTAAGGTGCTTGAACAGGAAATAACTTGAATGTTAAACTGAATGAGTCAATTGCACTTCACTGAAAAGTGAAACTTAAACCTAGAAACGGCACAAAATCTAGGACTAAATGAGTAGTTTTACTGGCATCAGGAAAAGTTTATAAAGGCCTCTTTATGCCTACTGTAAAAAAAAATAAAAACAAAACTGTAATTTTATGGAGTGTCCCCTTTTTATTTTAAAGATTTTTTTTTCCTGTTGTTTTTAAATCCACAAAAATACCAATAAAGTTACAAAATAATAATAATTACACATCTAATGCAAGATAACTTTAAGCACTTGTAACTGTAATAGCCATATAATTACATTTTTTTTAGATTTCTTTTTTACATATAATGATTGATGGAATACATTTGCAAATTTATCATAATTTCACAAATATTTCTATTTGTATTTAATGGACAAAACAACTAAATACAAATTTAATGCTGTAAATAAATGATAGTTTCTGTGATTTCACATAGATTTGTTTGTCAAATGAGAGATATATATTGCCAGACATTTTGACAAAGGAAATTTCATGAATTTTACACATGTAAATGTCCATTTAATTTAAAAAAACCTAAAAACAATCACACGATTAAACATTAAATTAAGGAAATTAAAGCTAAAAAAAAAAAGTTCTTTCTTTCTTGCTTTTTTTCTCACTTTCTTTTTCTTTCTTTCTTTCATTCTTTCTTTTACAGTCTCCAGACAGTGTGACATTGGTAAAATAATGTACACAGTGCTGTTAGGAAAACTTTATTTAACTTTCTTTAGGAGGAGTCACTTTCTCAAAGAGTCCCAACTTTTAAAGGGCAGGTTCACCCAAATTACATAAGATACTCAACTCACTCGACTCTCATGGACCAGCAATACCGATAGTTTCTGGGTTTATTTAGCTGGGCTTTCATTTGTGGTGCTACAGCATTGAAAACATTTAAGAAACTGAACAGCAACATCTCCTTCCAGAAACCATGTCCCCTGTACTCTGAATAATCCACAGACCTCACTGTGAACAGTTTTAACAGGAACTACTTTAATAGCACCTGTGAAAACTGTCCTCTGTGAGGTTTGTGGATTATCAGAGAAACAGGGGACACTGTTTCTGGAAAGAGTTTCAGCTCTTCACATTTTTAAATGACAATGCTGCATGCTCCATTAACAAACTTTTCCCAACATGGAGGTGGAGTGAAACGATGTGAAAGTGGAATGATCTCCGTTATTTGTAATTAAGATGAACTGACCCTTTAAGCATTCATTACAAAGACTCACTTGTAACACTCACATACTTTGATAAACACTGCTTAGATGATGCAGATACACCCTAAAATAGATTTTAAAAATTAAAAACAAAGAGTGACTTGCAGCGGTCTTCTATTGGTTTGATTTCAAGCAGCCAGAAACATGGTTAATATCAAGGGATTACAAGGAAGAAAAGCTCAACAGGAATTAAAAGTGCTAGCCTCTTAAAAGCAGATCAGCATCAAGTTTCACATAACCAATTTCTCATGTCTGCAAAGATAGCTCCATGAAGTTTCTTCTGCGTCGCTTCATTTGACTCAGTTGTCTGTGAAAAAAAGAAGCACAGCAAGTGATGATGTGCAGCACTCCAAAACGGTTGCAAATACGCAATATTGATTTTGTAAAATCTTTCAAGATCATCTGAGGGACTCACCATCAGGAATGAAGGTCTTCTGCATCATCCTGGGTGCGACCATCATGCGACGAGGAGCGTAGCCTAAAACCGACGGAGAAACAAAGACAGCAATTCAGTTCAGTCATCATTCATGGCAGCCTCAAGTGAAAAGATAAAAGCGCTGTAGTCCTTGTCTTTTACCTCCGCCGCACTGAGGACGGCCACGCATGGTGGTGCCCTGGATGGGATTGCCGGACTCATCCACACACCAGCAGAAGCCGGTGGCGTGCCAGCACTGCATGGGCTTGTAGCGGCCCTGGTCATCGCACTGGGGCTTGTATGAACCGACCTTGCCGGCCCCAGGTGCTGCCTCCATCTGGCATTTGGTCTTGATCAAAGAGGCTGTCCGATGGAAAGGATTAGAAACAAATTAAGGTCTGTTTGGTTTTAATTGTTGGTGACTGTACTACATAATGAACTATCTACAGGCAGTAATGGAGTCTACAGGAAAATAAACGGCAAGCTTTTGGGAAATGTACTTGTTCACTTTGTTGCCGAGTTAGATGAGAGGATTAGCATCACTCTCATGTCTGTCCATTTAATCTGAAGCTACCGTCAGCAGCAGCTAGTTAGCTTAGCATCACCCCAAAACTGAAAGAAGTGGGAAACAGGTAGCTTCATAAATATATATAATAAAGGCCTTTATTATATATATATCTATGGCTAGCTTAGCCTCCAGCACTGGTTGTTTTTTTTTAAAAGAAGATCAATCCACTACAACTAATTCTATTCCTGTTCAGTATTTCTGTTTTATATTGATATTGTCACAGTAATGTATTACAGCCAGGGTCGTTAAATCTTTAAATGCTGGGGGCTACTGGAATTACAGGAAAATCATCATCTTCTGTCACAGCTCTCTAAAACTTAAAGGGAATAAAACTTAAAGTAACCTGCAGATGTTGGGGGAACAGGTTTCTGCTGGGCCATCTGGAAAATCAGCCAGAAACGCATCCATGACTCAAAGCTCTGCAGAGTTCAACGTGTTAAACATTTTATTAGATTAATTTCTATTTTAGTCAAATTAAGTCTCCATATGAGTGTGTACGAGGCTTCACCTTCCACTCGGTCTCGTTGATCTGCTCCTTCAGGCCCCGCAGGTTGGCCAGGAAGGTCTCGTTGAACTGGGGCAGCTGGGAGTCCTGCTCAAAACATATCAGGAGCTTAGCTTAGCGGCAGCAGTGTAACATAAGTAAAGTGAGGACACAGTGGATACTGAGTGCAACAAACCTGCATGAGGTCCATCAGCTGTTTCTCCACACTGACAACAGCAGTGTCCTCCAGTTTCTGGTGGCAGGAAACAGAGAAGTAATTCAGAGTAAATACATTTAACATGAAAGTTTCGGATTCAAGCATTTGGTGTTCAAGTCTTACATAAAGGGTTTTCCAGGAAACATGCTTAAACTTACAGTCAAGGGTGTCTCCTCTGAAGTGAAGTCCATCATCAGTGGCAGGGTGTTCATTGGCATGGCCATCTTCATTGGACCCCGAGCTGAAAAACAAGGGACAGTGAAGAAACTTAGTATTTTTTCGAGGTGCAGGGATAACTATGAACTTTGCTTTTTTTGAAAAATAGAAGCTCCACAGAAAAGTTTAAATTGGGTCAAAGCAAAATAAAATACAAGATAAATAAGTTAAAAAACAAAAACAAAACTACATACATAACCTGGACTAAAACATACAAAAGTAAACCTGAAGAAATTGCCGTTGATGCCAGTGAAAGTAAAGCAGACCTGACTATGGCTGTGATTTATTCCCAAATCTGCTGCTTTATGTATTGTTCAGTGCATCGATGTGTAATCATCTTGTGTCAGATCTGTGATTGTTAATGACAATGGTTCCTATGATCATCTGCTCCCATCACGTTCAGCTCAGCAGATCCATTTGCATCATTCCATCTCAAATTATAGCATTTTAAAGCCATTTCTACCTGACCATCTCTGATTTGCATTTAAAGTTTATAGCATTAAATATAGATATTTTTAAAAATATATATATATATATTTGCGAAATTTAGCTTGATATGTCAAATACGTTTCAGGGTCCACTTTCAGCTGTGTCAGCTGTGTTCATCAGCATGCAACGAAAGCTTTATTGTCTTTCTTGATCACATGCTTTTGTGACGCAGATTTGTCCTACAAGTCAACCACAAATGCAAGATATTGGAACAGAATGGATTTCAAAAATATTATGGGAATTCCAAACGTTACTGCTTGAAATTTTATCATAATTATATCTACAAAAAGGTATCAGACAGTTGATTTCCTTCCCATGAATCAACATGCTTTCATTTCTCTGTCCAGCTCTCACATCATCTCACAACTTCTTCAGACCAAACTTTCACTTCCCTCTCCACCTCTTTAGCCTTCCTCCGCTTCCTCCTCCTCCTCCTCCTCCTCCTCCTGTCTGATGACTAATGTTGAAAATGATACATCCCTATTGGGCGGCTGCTTTGTCTAATAATTAAGATTTTTATACCCCCGGGACTCTGGGATGAGTGGCTCAGCTGTTTGCCAAGTCTCTCCGAGTTCTTCTGCAGCGTGTGGATCTGCTGCTTCTGGCCGAACACCATGTAGGCAGTGAAGACCTGGCTGGCCACCAGCAGACATGCCAAAGTTGTGAGGCCTGCAATCTTAAAGGCACGTTTGTTGGAACCCCTGTGGAAAAGAAACAAGTAAAACATGTCACTTGTGGAGGGTGAAACAGTGGAGGTTTTGACGCGCAGGAAATCTGAGCAAAACAAAAAGTGGGATTTAAACTTTTAGAAAAGATTCCGTGGTATTAAAGTGACTTGAGGGAATTTCCAAAAGTGAACTGTGTGGCATTTAATTCTGATTTTGGACAGTCCGGGACAAAAAAAAGTGCCCTTAACCTGACAAAAAAAAAAAAAAAAAGACCCAGTATTAATGGCATGGAAAGTATCTTCTCCTAATAATCCCAAAAATGTTATAATGATGCATATTGTCAGTATTTTGTACATGCCTGAATGTCTTTATTTGTTTCTGCACTTTTTTGCCCTTAATATCAATAGGACATATGTGCTGGAACCACTGGGCTATTGGATCCCCTTTAACACCTGCATAGAAAAACTGACACCTGACCATCCACTGCTTGTATTGCTGATGTTGTTGACCTCTAAACTGTATTGTTACTTTGTGTTAGTTGAATCAATAATTTACAACTGTTCTGTGAACTCTGGGGTAAATCAGCAATATCCATCCATTATGAAATCAATCCTTGCTTCAGCCAATAGAATTTGAGCATCACTAGTTACTAGGCAGACGATTTCTTCTGGCGCTACCAGGAAGTGCACATCCGACTATGATTTAGAGCATGTTTAAGACATCTAGGAGAGTGTAAAATGGTTTTTATCTCATGAAAAGTTGTAAAACCACAACAACTGCATTTTCATTTGTTTCACAAACAATTCTAATACAACTAAAGTGAAACTTCAACCAAGAAACCCATGTACTTCCATGTACTGTATGTAAACAAACGTCATCAAACACATCCAGGTGCTATTTTTAATAATATGTTAGATTTACTGTATTTTTTGGACATGATTATTACACAGAAATGCTTCAAAACCTACAATATAGTCAATGTTAGGGAACAGTAAGCCTAATTCGTCCATGGTAACTAACCAATCCTCCACTGCCAAATATTATTGTTTTTTTTTTATTTATATCTGAGTGACAGTGACAAAAAGCAACATTTTTAATGTATTTCTAACGGCAATAAAGAAAATTGACCAATGAGTTTATTTGTGATTATTTATGAGCCAATAAGAAATGACCACGTCAGCAATTGCTAGGCAGACCCGTCGCGCCGATGAAACGAGAAGCGATTGTACAATGTAGGTTAATTAGGAGGCATACAGTATGGTAGTAAATTTAAACACGTTTAAAACATTAAAAAGGTTGCAATAGATAACATTTACATGCAGCATATATAGATGACATATCTGCAGGATTTTACTGCTTCATGAACCAGGCTGAAAAAGTAACACTGGAAACCTGACAGAGATATTATCAGGTTTAAAAAATGCAGAATAGATTTGTTATTGCAAACGATATTTCAGGTAAGCTCTAAAGTTTAATTCTGACATGTGTCTCAGTTGTGACTTAGCTGAATACAGACACATGCTGCACGTTACAAGCAAAGATTACATTCTGGAAATACTTCAGAGTAAACAGCAGTTATTATTATTATTATTAGAAATAAAGCAGTTTGTTGAGCAGGTTCTCCTCACCCTCTTGTTACACTGGGGGGAACAAGGGCCGTTTCACTGGATGCCAGGCTCCCTGTGTCCATGACAGCATCTTCTGGGGTGTGGGCCATCTCTCTTGGAAGTCTGTCTCAGCTTCTTCAAGACAAAACACTGGAGAGAATCCCGCAGGTCAAGGGCATAAATCGCCACAGAGAATGAGGAAGGAACACAGTGCAGGTTCCAGAGAAAGTCCTCTTATTAAAAACGCTGTGGGATGGATCAGAGCAGCGAGCTCTGATTGGTCACATTTTGCAGCATCACTTGTTGAGAGAAGCAGACTTCAGGCTTACTTTACAAGAACTTGTCCTGTGCTGTGGTGTTTTCTATTGTTTATGGTAATTCTAAACCAAAGTGTTTTTTTTTTTTTTTTTCAATGAATTTCTAAGCTGAGATTTATTACTGCAATATAATATTATCACTTTATCACTATAACAGTAAACTTTGTACAGTATATAGTGTATTATGTGTAGTTTTTTGGTAAGGTAGCAATTGTTTCATTGGAAAATTTAATACTGAAATGCACCGTTTTTGTGAAATTCGTGTACTAATAATATGTGAATAGTGGTAAGTAGTCTTTTATTTACTTCCTGGAACAACAGGGGAGGCCACTTCTTTTTTTTGTTTTCCCCAAACAAGGAAAGTAAAATGAACAAACACGAGATACATGCAAGTCTACCTTTGGTTTGTCATGAGATCAAGGATACTTTAAATGATCTGATTTGTTGTTCAACAGGCCTGCGTTTAATACCATAATGAGGAATTCAGCTTCTGGAAAGTGCCTCACCCTGAAGTGAAACCAAAATTGAAGCCGGTCTGGTTTTCAGCCATTTTCAAGCCAAAGACAAAGAAACTGGCAGGTTTTCTAGAAATCTCAGCACAAAAGCAGCCACAGTCACTTTGAATTGGCAGTGACCCTGAAAAGTAAAAGCGGTTTTTAATTGTCACACGGAAGCTCAGGACGAGAAAGAAGAGAAGAAAAAAGATCCAACTACTGAAAAATACAGTGGTGTTTTATTTGCAAATTAAAAAGCACCGACAATATTAGTTACACTGTAAAAATTATTGACAACAATTACAAATCTTCATCATACAGTCCAGGAGATTAGTACCATCGTTGCTGTTATGTGTTATCACTTAATACTTTATATGGAGAGACTCGGTACCTTTGTACAATAGTTGGCAGTGAGAGGACATGAGAGGAAATAATCTTAGCGACACCTTCGCACAATGAAAACATCCAAACTCCCCTCAGCACAGCACTGACAGTTCACACTATGAAGAATGGGCTGATGGAGAGCGTAAACCCAAACACATTCAATAATTTAGGTCTACTGAGGGTTTTTTTTTTCTCGCATTATGTACATTACAAAGTCAGGAAATAATGGACCGACATGTGCATTGTTATTACATCAGAACATTGTACAAAACTATTGCAATAAGAGCAGCTTTTTGTTATCTATGCTTGACATCTAGTTGCAGTGGTGACACCTCGACCGACAACCAAACGTCCGTGTGGTCTCGCTGGGCATCCTGTTGGTTTCGCCTGGTGACTTTACACGCTTTTTACCCAGAGACAGCTTTTTTTTTTTCCTCTCCCCAAAAATTAAAATCCTATAGTAAATGAAATGTAATAAAATATAAGACAAAATATACAGTTTTGACAAAAAAAAAATAAAAAATAAAAATAACCCCAATGCTGAAAACAGATTTTGAAATGCACAATGGTTTCTGTACACTATCTGAATCTATGGGACCAGAGGGCTTAATTAAGATACAGTAGCTAGCTTATGATCTTCTTCACAGATTGAAGTCGGAGGAGCCATTGTGTTAGTGTGCTTTCCAGTAACCTGTATGTTCAGAATCGATGTTTTCGCTCGAGCGCCTAAAACATTGTGCTTTCAACGTCTATCCTACTTGTTCCTGCTTTAGCCAGTTCAGCGGTCATGAAACTGACTTTAAAAAAAAAAAAAAAAGGCAGGCTGAGCTGAAAACAGTATAAATAACTGCACTGTACACCCTGCCTATGTGACAACAACAGAGCTAAAATGTTTAGTTTTGGTACATTCTAAAAATAATGCATCGCCATCAGCATTATAGAACTGTTAAAATCAGAAAAAGAAAACAAAACATAAAAAAAAAAAAAAAGAACCCTCAAAAGTCCACGTGGTAATATTTTAATGAAGATTCTGTCCTGGCACTTGTAAATGTGATAACTAGATTCTACCAAGGCCTATCAAGTAAGGCTACAACATGCAGCCTAAGTCAAGACTCCAGGTGTCCCGTTCTCCCCTCATAAAAACACTTATATCAAAGGCATTTGTAACCAATGTCTCTCTGTGGATCAGGCAGCCAACCTAGAAGTCTGTATCACGTTGCCTGTTTGCCGGCATGAACAGATGATGGTGTTCGTGCTTCTGTCACCCGTTTTCCAGAGCTGAAACTGAAGACTGCTCGAGCTTCAGACCCTTTTTCCTTTATTCCTCCTCTCTTTGATTTCCAGGAAGTTCACGTGAAGAAAAGAACGTTTGATTGAGGAGAACCAGTGATGTGATTATCAAACACTGCAGGTCCCTCATGTGCCATCACTTCCCCGTTTCTTCTTCAGGACACACCATTAGGGCTTCCTACGTTCCTGGTTTTGTCCACTGTTGCCCTTATTTGGGAAGATCGCGGTTAAGTTTTGAGGTCTAGTTGGGTATCCCGTCCTCGAATCTCAACATATTTCTATTCTCTGGCAAAACTGTTTGGGATCTTCGACCCTTCAGGCCAGTGAGCCCCAGCAGGGTAGAGCAGTGGTTCAGAGTGTGGAGCTGTGGTCTTCCCCCGGTGGTGCTGCTACCTGGTGTGGACCAGCTCTTCTCGGAGCCAGCTGGGCAGCGGCTGACCCATCCTGTAGAGCAGCTTTGACAGCTCGATGTTGTGATCCCTATAGTACTCCCTGAGGAAGCCCTGTGACTGAAGGAGACAAAGAGGTGAAGCAGATGTAAGAAACATATCTAATGCACAGCAAATGTGACTGTAAAGACATTTTCTAAAGAAGATGCAACAATGATCTTACCTCTGGGTCCATGTCAGGGTACCTGCGTCCTTTACTCTTCCCCAAACACTTTGTCTTCCCTCCTTCCAGCAGCTGACACCAAAAGCCTTTCTTCGGGTCGAACCTGTTTGTGAGAGATACAAGAAAACATTAAGAACTTCAAAACACTTCATTTAAAGTTCTGATTGTATTTTCATTGACAGTCTCTCTCGCTCTTTTCTAGCTCATGCACGTACGATCGCAATTTCTGACTTCACAAATAACCACAGTCCAATAACCACTTTAAAGAAATGCAAAATGCACACTTATTTCTTCCAGCACACATTTTAAGAGTGTGTGGGAAATCTTGTTTTGAAGAGATACACCTTAAAATGAAAAATATTTCCATATTCAAAGAATAAATTTGATGTGCTTTTAGGACTTTTAATGAGTCAGATTAACTTTTCCATGGCAAAACAATCTGAAAAAAAATGCATTATTCAAAGCAAAGTCATTTTAAATTTCCTAATGCGTGGCTGGATGGGACTGTCAATAATTGTATATATGTATTTTCATTTAATAATTACAAATGTGTTTTGCTTTGGGTTTTTTTTAGATAGTGCCAGTAGAGTGATGGCAGTGACAACCACAAAGCCTCAATTTTCTTTAAGGAAAACTGCAATATGTTGTTGCTTTACACAACAAAACAAGAGCAGAAACTGAAGCCTGACAGGTGAACAAAACTCTACATCTGCATTTGGAGTTGATTTGGAACCAGCAATGCCATAAATCAGTCGGTTCGGAAACTTGGCAGCTGAAACATTATGCTGCGACAGAGGGATACTTACGCTAAGATCTTGTGGTAGTTGATAATGTTGGCGAGGCCAAGAAACTTCTGGATTTTGTCCATGACTGAGGCAGGCTCAGTCTTCAGCATCTGTCCATCCAAAACTAACAACTGGGTGAGACACACACACACACACACACACACAAAATATCAGAGTATGAACGCGGCAGCTGTATGGAAAAGCTGTAATATGACCTCAAATGAATATCACAACTTTTTTTTTTTTTTAAACTTCACAAATAACATTTCTATGCTATTCTTTTCCATAAAGGCTTTCTTTCGGTAAAGCTGCACACACTTAACTGTAGTTTGGTTGTGTGCAGCTTACGAATTTGGAAAGTTTGGGTTGATAAGTGCTTGTTTTTCCTCTTAAGTGTCCCTAAAGGGCAGCTCCTTTCCCTCAAGGTTAAGTGGATTTAAAATACTCCCTGTAAAGAATATAGAAAAGAGAGAACCGCACTCCCTCACCACAAACCCCTTATTATAAAGCTTAATATACCCACTGGAGGGCATTTTTACACGCCGACACGAGCAGACTTAGGTTGTTGAGAAACACTTAACATTGTTGGCTGATTGGACACTGCTCATTGCTATGTGCACGGACCAATACCTGGCTGGAGTGGTAGAAATTGAGCCAGCGTTCCAGGTGGATGGCGTACCAGCCTGGCACCAGACAGCGATTCTGCAGGACCCGTAGTTTGACCGGAGCGTTGTGGCCCGCAGTGATGACGTCGTGGAAGGAGTATTTCAATGCCACTGGGTCATCGTGGGCTCTTTGGTGCTGTGGGCAGAAAGAAAAGGTCATATTACAAAGTTGTTTATTTTTTTTTTTTTAATACTTCAATGTGCAGAGGTTAACAGAGCAGGTGTGAAATTTAGAGCTGCTTCTGACAGACCTGGTACCAAGAGTAAGCTCTGTCCGCTGGGTTGATGAGGATGGTGATGATCTTGGCTTTGGGCAGGAGAGCCGCGGCCCTCTGAGCAGCGACCTCAGAATCAAAGTAGTTGGCACTTTTCTCAAAGTAGTAGTCTGAACTGGTGTTGGAGGGCAGAGGGAAGTATTCCATGTACCTAACGCACAACAAACACAGAAACACTGAGTGTGACAGGCAGCCACAGATGATCTGGTCCAATTTGCTCTCTGTAGATAAGGATAAGTTCTCTGTTCATTGTGTGGGTGATTAACCATGCACAACAGCTTGGCGCCACACATACAAATAAATAAATAAATAAATAAAACATCTAACATTGTGTAGTGTTATACAATGTTAATATTTGTGCAGCCCAGTCAGAAATTTCCAGCCTGCCAAGTAAATTTTGTGTTGGATTCTTTTCAGGTGCTGTGACGCGCGAAGCTTCGCATTAATGCAGCTCGGAAATCAATTACAGGAAACTCTGAACAGAGACTTTCTAAATAAATAGGTGTTATGTGTGATGCTGGTCCTGCCCTTAGGAATGTCACTAATGAGTGGATATGTTGGTTGGCATCATTTGCATTTTAATGCTCGAGACAAGACACTACAGGTGGATAACAACTTACATGGAGTGAGACAATTATTTTTTAGTATAACACGGTTTATGAGATTTTCTGTTTGTTTAAGCAAATTAGGTATTATTTAATCAAATATGCACACACGTTCAATAAACCAGCTGTAATGAAATACACACCAACGGTTTATTTAGGGAGTTTTCTTCCACTATCGGAGCCAGAACAGTCTCAGTAATTGCTTGTGCATCAAAACAGCCTATTTTAACTGTGGTTTTATAACTTTAAATGCACAATACCTGCAAACCTGAAATTCAAATATGGAGAGGAACACGATTAAATTGCACTGTGTTATATACTGTGACTGTAATTCATTGCACCTGGACAAGACTTGTGTTTAAATAGAGATATTGTGAAACATACACAATATGAAAATTGGTTATAATATGGAGCCACTTCTGAAACTATATCCATCGTTAGTTGTTGCTGATGAGTCACTGCTGCAGCAGCACACAAAAAAAAAAACATGAAATGAGTGTAAGGTTTCCTACCAGTCAATGCCTCTGTGATAGTTGTGTCCATTGAAGAACTGGATCTCTTCAAAAGTCTCTTTGCTGGGGTAGTTGCTGGTCAGATCAGGGTGCATGCCAAGAAACAGATAAAGTGCCGTTGTCCCTGAGAGGAAAACGAAAGAGGGAATAGTATTAAGATTAAGATTAAGAAGATAAAGGAGGAAAAAAAAACACAAAAGGTTTCAGGGAATGTAATAATAAATGTATGTAATTCTTCTATGATCAATAAGATTAACATGCTGTAAAATGCAACCAAGGCAAACGACAGGAAGAAGATAAAAACACATCACAGATTTTTAAAGAAATAATGTATTCATATGAACTTCTGCTTCCAACCGAATGAGGAACTTCACATGTAATCCTTTCTAACTCTGTCCTGTAGAGGGTGTCGAAGCACTGCGTCTCACCTGTCTTCTGAGGCCCGATGACGAGCAGTTTGGGGAAGCGGTCACATGTTTTCTCTTTGGACCAGATGTCCTTGTGCCTTTTGTCCTCACAAGGATCCTGTAGCCCACCAAAACACATAAATCATCCCTTTGTTTAAAGTGTGCTTCCTACAAAACTCGAACACGTGTAAATGCAAAAATACACGCGAGGGCAGGTTAGCCAGGTCTACTGAAGGGTCCACCAAGCGCTATGATTTACAAAGGACATTCCTTTAATAAATAGAATCAAGGCTTCATATCAAATTATATATTGGACGATCGGAATACGTACTGCTAAGGATGATTGTACATTAAATTGTATATATGAGGAACATTATAAAGACGTTAAGATTATAGAAATCTAAGAACTGCAAATTATCGCCTAAATGATATTGTCGTCAGCGTTTTCTTCTCACCTGCCAGAGGGGGTCTCTCTCAGAGGGGAAGAGACTGAAGTACTTCTGAGCCAGCTGAATAGGCGGCAGCGTCTGCATCTTCAGGTTGGTCCACGTCTGGACGAACATCACCAGGCTTTTAAAGGTGTACAGGCCGAGGCGGTCGTTCCCGTAGTTGGACAGATGGGTCATGAAGATACTAATCTGTGAATGGAAAGCATAAGCAGAGTTTATTAAAGGGGTGAAGATTAACTCAATGTGGTCTGAAGTGGAAGTGAGTGGTGCTAATTGGGGTAAAGTGAGTGCCATCAAAAATCTGTGCCATGATGTGGAATTGACTGGAGCTCAATTAGTTAAATGACTGACAATTAGAAAAATGCAAAAGTCCAGAGTCCAGTTCATAGAGTGAGTATTGCATGTTTTTGTCATCTATCATAGTAAATGTTGAGTTCTGGGACACTGAATATTTTTACTACATTCAGATGTTTTATAGATTAAACAATAAACAGGTTCAATCAAGACAACAACAAAAAAAAAAAACAAGCAGATTAATCAGTAATCAAAATAACTGCTAGTCTGTGCCCTAACTTTGACTTTGCAGTTTATATGCCTACACAGTATAATGAATGTTAATTGTGTCATCAGCATTAGTGCAGCGTCCCTGTCCGTAATAAGCCACTAAAAACACACGGGTGAATGCTTTCTGTTCAGGGTTAAACAAGTGCACTTTAGGAAAACTGTTTAGAGAAATTCACAAAGAATAAAGACCAACAACCATGAAAAATACAGAGTAACGTTTCTGATTCCACAGTTGGAACGTGTCTTGGTAATGTTTTTACTCACTGTGGGCTCATTTTTCATTGGAATATAAATTCCTGCACCGCTATGGAAACAGCACAACCATGACTAGAAGAAACCAAAAATATCTCTTGTGCAGTAAAACACAAATTCCATAAATTAATTTATTTTACTAAAATTGAAAAAGCCCAGAGTCAACAAGCACTGTATTTTATCAGGTTCCCACAGAAGCTACCAAGACTGGGGAAAAAAATGGAGGTGCTTCATACTGTAGATAATTTACCATTTACATTTGTAATTTGTTTTCATACTTCTCTATCAGATATATATAATAACACGGATGGAGTTTACCCCAAGTCAACCCAAAAGTTCCCAATTTATTTGTCATGTGATTGTTGTTCGCAGCTGAGTCACTGAAGGCCACACTGTTCTGCTGAACAAAGCAGATTGTTTTAGCTTTTTTGAACACAAACTGTTCATTTGTGGCAATTTTTTACATGAGAGATCTATGAATAAAGTGATTAGGATGAAATGTCCTGGTTTTAAGCTTAAATTTGGTTAGTTTACCCAACAGAACTGTGAAATCACACACGAGTAGTTCAAGCACAGTCGTAAAGTTGAGAATCCGTAGCGTCTTTCTGTTACGTAATGTCATTCTGGTGGGGTTTTTTTTGTTTTGTTTTTTAAGATTACATGCCTATTAAACCTGCCTGCAGGTTTTGGACTTTAGGGTGGGAAAATGTCAGGCATTGAGAAGAATATTATCATCTGCTGAGCTGGTAATAAAAGCAGCCTTTTTATATCACCACAAACACACAAACATACAAGGAATTTTCAACACTCCACTGTGTTGTGTGTCCAATAAAAGAGGCTTTCACTGTAGTGTAAAAAGAGAAAGCGTGATGCAGACATCACCGCGTGAGTCACTGACTAGTCATTGTCCTGTCCCTTGTTTAAATTTCAATTTGCACCAGCAGTTAAATAGGTTTCCAAGTGTGCAAGACAAACGCTGTGCTGTGTGGGTGTGCACTTGACTCACAGGGTTGAGCAGAACGGTGAGGAAGAGTTCTCCTCCATTGATGAGCTTGTCCAGTTCATTCGGACTGCCTGGGTAGTCTTTATAGAAGATAGTGTGTGTGAAGAGTCCACATGTCTGCCTGGGCAACACCTGTGATATAAACAAACACAAAGTCACCAAACCAGAAAAAGGAAGAGAAAGAAAAAGATCACAAGCAATGCATTCACACAAATAAACACAGACACGCACACCATCAGCCCTCCACTGAGAGCGGAGCGGAGCTGTCAGTACTGCAGGCAGTTACCCCACACATTGTTTGCTTTCAATAACATTCATATTATGCAGCTCATTTAGCCAAAGCAAACCTCTTATTCACTCTGAGTCTATATGGAAATTCATGGAAATGCATTTACAGTTTGGAGTGTCTGGGGAACTGAATATCAATCATCAGTAAGCAGTGGAGACTGTCCATTCAGACTGCGCTATCTCAAGGACGGCAACAGAGCTCTGAGACCACACAGGCTGACTGAATGCCAGCACTACAAAGGAACTGGACTGAGGCTGCTCTGCTTCTTATCAGTTCTGAAGGTCAACCTGGGAAAGAAATGGATAAGATTTCTTTTCTTTCTTTTGTACCTCTTGAATGTAATCTATTCAACTTTAATTTTCTTCTCATAACCGTATTCTTCAGCAGCGGATAGGGCTGTGAGGCTGAATAAAGTGCAGTCTTTTTTCCCTCTGTGTTGACATTTCAGTGATTGGTTGTGTGCAGACACTTGCTATGCTGTTGCCAGATATGTCAGTCTTCGTTATGGTGCTGAGGCCTGCGAGGCAGCACTACCCAGACAGGTGTCTCATGCAACACTGGTTCACTTGAGCACATTATCATCTCCCACTCCATGTAAGAAAACAACGAGTCAACAGGACTAATAAGATGATTGCCTTTTTCAGGACTTCTGTTGCCTCATCCGTGTATGCTAAATGGAAATAATATTCTGCTCATCATCTTCAGGGACAAAACTTGAGAAAAGCAGAGGTGGAGGGGGATGGAGGGATGATGGACGAAGGCAGGCCGGAGAGAAACCGACGGCCACGGGAGAGGAATAAATGCAAGAAACTGGAGGAGATGCACAGATAATTACTGAATGAAGGACAGAATATGTAGATGGTGGTAGAGAACCCTGAAAGGGATTATTGGCTGAAAAGATGTTCAGAAGCCAAGTGGAGAGAAAGCAATGGGCCTTAGGTAAGAAGATAATGAGGCTTTATGAATGCCTGGGTGTATGAGAAGTGGCCTTACGCTAATGCCGCTGTGGATGAAACCTCGCCGGAAGCGAGCGGGCTTTAGGTGTGGGTATTCCTCTGTGCTGGTCACTTTGATGCCCCACACCTTCTTCCAGGCGTCGTAGAGCTGCATGTGCACGGGATAGACACCCGAGTGGTGAGGAGCCACCGCGTAGCCCATGTTAGTGGGGATCCCGTGCTCCTGGAGATGAACGCACATGAGTGAGAGTTAGGAGACAAGAACAGCGACAGGAAAGGCATTAAAATAAGACAAGGCTCATTAACGACCGCCAAGTTGCCGAAATGTTACAATTAGAATCCCTGAGAATTTTCCTGATATCAGTAGTGGAGCGCGCCATTCCCTTGCTGGATTCACACTGAGCAAATAAGCACACAGGATTCACAGGACAACAATTTAGTATGTAATCTAGTGCAATTTTATTTAATTGATAACAGCCTCACTGTTAGTCGGTGGCTGCCTTTACACCGTGCCAGAGCTGTGGTGAGTTAATGCTCGCGTAAACCCAACATTTCCTGCTGCTGCCTAACATTAAAAAGGTCCCATATGGTGAAAATCCATTTTTATTGTGTTCTGTGGTTGTTATAAACTTGGTGGTATAAAGTAAAAGCTGTTAAGATATGAAGACATTTACTTCTGCCATGCCTCCCACAGCGAGACGGCCTCCCATCTTTGCAAGCAAGTAGGGATTTTGGCAAACTGCTACGTACACCACGAACCAATATTTGCTTAGTTCAAACATTGCATAATCGTGCCGCCCCACTGCCCGCTGATTTCAGGTGAACCAATCAGAATGAGCGCCAGTCTCATAGTTCACCAGTATCACAGTTCACCAAATTGATTTTTTTTCTAGAGCCGCTTCTGTTAACTCTAAAATGTCTTAGCCACAAGCAAAACTCACCAAGTTCTTGCAGTTGGCTGTAAGAATGAACACAAGAGGATTCATGCACTTCCAACACCAGGTCCTCAGCCGTTCTCATTTACCTATTTTTTGTATTTATTTTTTAAACACCCAATGGATTACTTTTTTGGTTGATGGAAATGTCACACAACAATAGCGGAATCCTGAGTGTTATGTTATCGATAGGTTTGATCATTTGTCCACAGGTCAGAGCTCTGCGAAAACTGTAACGCTGTGGCACATAGAGAGATGATGGAAACTTTAAGACATTTCAGACAAATAAACAAGGATTAGTTGTATTGCTGTATTATCATGTTGCCTTTTGTGCTTCAACCACTGTTTACAGCTCTTTCCTGCTCTCTGTGCTCACATTTACTGTACTTTAATACGGTGGACTTCCCAATAAAGCTGGTCTCATTTACATATTTTTCTCTTCCTGTTGTCAGACAACAGGCTCATCAGTGCCATTTTCAATCGGCTGCTCTGCGCCGCTAAAACAGAGATTTTATAACCACAATGTTTTCCAACAAAATCACCATATACATTTATTCAAAACAACGGCTGTGCTGTGAATTCAGCTGAAGTGAAAGTTACAAGGAATATGAAGTGCTGTTCTCCCACACTGATTCACGTGGTCTTCTTCAGATGCATTTAAAGCTACAGACAGCCAGTTTAGGACAGGCCTGAAAAAACCAAGGGTTAATCAGTCACGGTGAAACAAACCATCTTCTATAGTACTTTAACTTTACAAGCATATTTGGGGGAAATGTAGACTTTCATTAATAAACTAATGACTGGACAATATGGGATCTATAAAAACTGAATTGGCAGAACACAGGGTGACTATAACCGTGAAGCAGAAAACATGCTAACACGATTAGCGCAAATTGAAATCAGCAAAAAAGCATAAACAAAATGCATTTTTTGTTTATTCTTAGCTCGGAGATAATTTCTTATTTTTGCAAGGGAGTAATGGGGCAAGAAGTAGCCGCCACAGTGACCTATTGACCTTCATACCTCGAGCTTCTCAGCAAAGCAACCGACTTCCACGGTGCAATCGTGTTGTACCGCAAACTACTTGTGATGTCTGTGGCAAGACATCTGACTGCAGATGAAATTAATTTCTTTCACTTCCTAATTAAAACAATGTGAGTGTGTTTGGCTTCTCTTTAAAAACAGACACACCAGCTGCTCTTTTGTATTACTGACAAAGTAGCTACTCAAGTAGTATTTGTTGTAGCATTAAACAATACTTGCTGTTACCACGGCAACCACGAGAGTCACTAACTCAACCCAGGCTGACATCGTACATGGTGCAATTTTCAAAAACATGAATACCTTGCCTGAGACTTTCTATTTAATATGGGCTAAGTATGGACAGCTCTGATCACAGTGCTCGCCTGAAGCTGTAATATGACCTTTGCTCACTCATTACTCACCATAGCAAATTTCTTGTTGAGCAACATCTGCTCGGCCAGCACGGACTGGTTGTGGAATAGATGGGGCTGCATGTGGCTCCACATGTGAGGAAACCACCAGAAATCCTTCACATAGGAAAGCAGCAGGTCATCTCCCAGGTCCTCCTCATCAGATCCTGAACACAAAAAACAGAGGTCAGGCAATAAGAAGGAAGAGGAAGGAGGAGACAGAGGGGAGGCGAAGGGGATTAACAGAAAAATGAGGGGTGATGGGTTAAGAGGAAATTGAAGAGATAAAAATGGACAAAGACAAATAGGAAGCAAAGGTAAAATGGGGCCAGTAATGACAAGAAGAGGAAATGAAAGTCAGCGTGGCAAAGGGAGAGAAAGTTCAAATATTAGAGTGAGGCATGTAAGAAATAAGCAACAGAAAACAGAAAGTCAGAGCATGACAGAGGAAAAGAGTAGAGAAATCAAAAACAACACAAATCTAAACTTCACAAACTTAGAAGTGTCATCTCTTTCGGTTTTGTGTGTGTTCCTATCTCTGCTCAAGTACCAAAGGCTGCATCTTACCAGCGTGAAAGAATTTCCCTGAGAAGCCCAGATTGAAGGTGAAGTTGGGCACATGGGTGCGCAGCTCCCTCTGTGTCTCCAGCAGGGCCTGTAACAGTGGGAGGAAAAGGAGAATGAGTCAATACACGACGTGCTCAAACTGGTGCACGAGTGCATTAATGAGGAAGTGTGAACACCCAGGCGGTCGTGTGCCCACATACATATTTTATTGTGCAAGTTTCTTTCGGTAAACATCCAACATCCACTCCCAGTTGCCTCACTCCTCTCCTCCATTCTGTTTGATATTTTGCTCTCCTCTGATTCGGGTGTTTGTTTCATTTGATCTCCACGCTGGATGAGACTCCCAGCACACACACCCTCTCACTCTCTCAGATTCCTCCATGTTGTCAGGGTGTGATTCGTTCCTAAAAGCTTGCTGTTGCGCTGCCAGTGAGGAGGGCCTTGATGCTTCTTCCATAAGTTTTTCTTATACCCTCTGCCTCCACATGTGAGGGGAGCCTGTTCTGCTCTGAGGGGACGCAAGCAAGGAGCTTTTCAACATTCTTTGTATGTCTCTGGGCCCCTGAAATATTCATTGCTGTGGAGCTTCTGTGACAGTGTGAGCAGTGGGGCCTGTCAGCTTTGAGCAGCCTACTGGGACGAATGCATTCAAAAGGAGAAGAGGAGCAAGAAGAAGGAGGTTCTGTGTGACTGGCAGAGGATAGCACATGCTATGTGTGAGGCGATTTCTATATTTTAGCAAAGGGCTGTTGAAAACATTGGTTGATGAATAGATAAGTATGTTTCTATTCTGAGAAAAAACTTTTTTTCACACTCTGAAACACATGCACCAACTCACCTTCACATCAGGCACCTTCATGCGGGTTCCCTCTTTGCCCACAAATATGTCATCTATGTCCACTAGGATGTAGCGCTCCAGGGACAACGACAGCCTCTTCCCTGTCAGAAAGGCCACAGCGTCCACAAACACCAGCTTGTGCAGCCAGAAGACCAAATTGTTGCCGAACAGGACCCTCTGGATGCCGTCATGAAGCCCCAGGTCCTGCACCACAGACGGGAGCAGAGCGGCATTCTGCCCCATCGATGCAACGCTCTCCGCTGATTGGGTCTTGGCCAGCAACACGGGTTCGTATGTAGAGTGGTTGGACTGGAAAACAGTCCAGTCATCCCCAGGGAGAGGTCCTGGCAGGGGCTGCCCGGATCGAGTGATAAAGAGAAGCGGGGACTTGGGGTTGACTGTGCAGTCCTTCAGACCCAAATTCGAATGTAGAAAGAGGGGGAAGCCTTTGAGCTGTGCACTGAGCAGACTGTTTTCATTGGCCTGAGCAACACACAGAGACAAGAGAGAAATCACACAGATTCATCATACACCAGAGTGATGAAGACAGAAATGTATTGGATATAATTCTCCAATTTCTCCAGTCATGTGTGAAATAAGGAATGTCAGGCCTACTCAGACGTGAAGGCATGAGGCAGCTTCTACCTGCTATGCTCAATCTGCTATGCTCCAAGATTGCAGTCAAAATGAATAACCTCCCGCTGTGTCCTCCAAGATTCTAAGACTGAGGGTTCAGTGACGACTTACTGAAATTTTCCCTCCCAAACTTGTCATCCTCCGATTCCGTCTTACTTTATCTTGCACTTTAACTGAAGCCTTACTTAGAATTTCACCATCGTACGTGTGGGTGTTAGTGACAGCATCCTAAAGTTAACGCTGACACATGTCCACATGATGGCCACTGATGTTCATGCATTGTGATGTGCAAACTAGGGACTGAAAGTTACTGAAGCTTTGAAAACAATAGTTTAGAGTTTTAAAAACAAATTCCAACAGCAATATATCCGCAAATATTCTTTATCCACTATATTAAAATATTGGCCCTATTTCCACATTCTTTGGAGCCTCGCTGATTCCACTGCTGTGGGTGTAAATATGATCATAATTGCAAAAAAATCAACCAATTTATTAAAATATTTCTTACTTGATTAAAACTTATTCACCTCCAATATCTCGACAAGTTTCATTTCCTTCAACAATAATTGTGCCTGCACACTGTGGGAACAAAGTCACCATAAGATGTTGTTATTCCACCAAATGTTTTATATGCTCTAAGGACTATGCAAGAGCAAACATGTCTTTATTCTGTTTAATTACAAGTCACTAACAAAGAACCCCAGTGCACATAATCCTACAGAGCGATGTTACTTATGTTCGAGGTCAAGCAGATCTCGCAGAGTAAAGAAAACACCCAATGATAGAAATGCAAATAGAGTTTGTAGGGCGTTGGAGGGGTTAATGTGGCAATAAAAGCACTGTCAAAGCCAATTACAGATAAAATTCTGACACTACATGTCTTTATCTGACTTCTGAAACATGTCAGCAGATTCTCATTAAACTACAAAAAGTCATTAAGAGCCAATGTGATAAAGTATTCCTTAAAGTGTGTGTGCGTGGTGTTTTTGAGCTGTTAGAATAAACCCAAGTATGTAATATAAACACATTTTTGATAAGAATCCTTCCAACTCGATAATTTAAGAAGTTTCAGAAACATTCACAGTTTAAAACACACTTGTCACGGTGACGCTTAAAACTCAAAAATATCTTCTTATCTGCCAACATACCGTTTAGGCCGACTGAAGCCTGTGATAAACCAAAGTTGGACAATGCTATCAATCATGCAGATACACTTGTATGTAGGTTTGGTTCAAACAGCAAAGCAGCACTGGTCTGTGACCAGGTCATTGGGATGCATGCCCTCATTCTCCTGCTTCCTCTCCCAATAGCCGGTAAATCCCACCAGGCTAACCTTCACCTACACTGCACAGCATTTCTGCACCGTCTTCCATTCCTCCACATCTCTTTCTATATTCCTTCCATGGCTCAGAGATGGTGATTAAAACCATAACACCTGAAAACTGGCCTTGGGCAAACAAGACCATCTAGGGATTACTGAGAAAGAGAGAAGGGAAGAGGGAGTGTAGGAGCGATAGAGAGGGAGAAAGAGGGAGAGGACTGAACAGCGAGAGAGACGAAAACAAAGAGAGAAAAACAAGAGAGTGGGAGACAAAAAAAAAAAAAAAGAGTGAAGGAGAAGACAATGTAGAAGAAAGAAAAATAAAATGATATAGAGAGAACATAAGAGAAACATAACATAAGACAGTGCAGTGGAGCTGAGTGATATTGAACCAGGCAGGTCTTTCCAACTCTGTGAATCCCATCTCCTTAGAGACGGTGGAGCCAGATGGACAGGGCAGAAGGTGTGAGTGAGAGGAGGGAAAGGAGGGAGGGAGGAAGGGAGGGAGGGAGGCAGAGGGAGTGTGGTGTTGTCCTAACCTTGAAGAAGCCAATGATGCCCACTCCATATTCCACACAGTATTTGTCCAGCAGCTCTCGGTTCCAGGCGTCCAAGTTAACATACTTGAGAATGTTCTCATAAATCACCAGTGTGAAACGTCCTCTCTCTTTGTCCGTCAATGTGGGCATGTCCCCTTTACCAGGAGAGATCTCAGTCCGGTACCTGAACCGGCCGGACTCCAAGATGGCCACGATCTCCTGCCCCAGCTGAGAATACTGGCTTTCCACAAACACCAGAACCACAGGATCTGTCCTGGCCCCGCCGGGATCCACCCCGGGGCCCCCCGAGACGCTCCGCAAAGGCAGCAGTCGTGACGGAGTGACCCGTGGGTCATCTGAATCGGCGGACGCTCCCTCGGCCCCGGACACGCCCCCTCCCGACGGCTCCAGCTCCCGCTTGACGCCATAGAGGAAGTAGGCGGAGATGAAGACGCTGACGGTGCAGAAGAGGAAGAGGAGGAGCAGGGAGGTCTGCAGGGGGAGGAGACGGACCAGCCGACGGAGGCGTGTCACGCATCCCAGCATCGTCTCACGCCACACCGCTCCGCCCCACCGGCCCAGCAACACGCCTTGGGGACAGTCTCTCTCAGTGCGGGTAAAAAAAACACAGTGAACGGGGATTGATCACAACAGAGTCAGTCTTGTTACGGAGCTAAATACAAACGGCATCAAGGTAGCAGCTGCAGCAGCTACTGGAGAAAGAAATGAGACGGTCTCACTTTGGCTCTCCCTCATATTGCAGCACTGCTTATGTCACCATGGCAAAGAAATAGGGGGCCTTGTACCGCTGGTACGCACACTTATGCCTCAGAGGGAGGGCTGGCAGGTTGAGTCACTGGTGGAGAAAGATGATGGAAGACTCCATCACCTGTCCATCATGTGAACCTGTCAAGCATGTCTTGGCTCGATTCTGTTCCGCCCTTTTGATTGGAGAATAATCTCTTGAGGAAACTAAGGCCACGCAGGTCATCTCAACAGCACCATTCCCTCGGGATCAAATCCTCTGACCTAGAAAAACAGCAGGACAAAAGAAAATAATGTTACAATCAAGCGGCACAGCATCAGCTCCTATAGAACAAACAGCATATCACATTCTTTTGTTGTGTGGGTTTAGTGGCGTGTGGGAGATGTGTGTATGCTGCCAGTGCCAACAATCCAAAAGTTCACTCCAAAGTAGTCCTTGCATTCACCTACACAAAGTAAGAGCTGCCAATTTCCCCCCTACACACACACACACACACACACACACAGACCTAACCCCTGTTCGTGCAAACAAACACACACAAGCGCACATTAAAAAAAAACAACAAAAAAAAACACACCCGCTCACGCAGCCTCCACACAATCAATAGGCAGAATGTGAATGACAACAAAGCTTCAGGGCAAGCCAATTCCCGATTCAGTCCGGTAGAACTGTGTGACTGCATACAAGTGAAGCCATCACCCGCGGGCACACTCGCCTTCTATTCCCCTCAAATCCTCAGTATCACGACCAAAATGGAGTGCCAGGGAAGGAAGAAAAACAAGCCGATGGAAGGGAAGCAATCCAAGAGCAGAGGAGTGGATGACAGTGACAGACAGACCTGGCAACAATAGGATCCTTTACTCGAGGAGAAAATCCCTTACCACACTCGATATACATTTCCATACCCTCTGCAGACCTAACATAATATACCAGGCCTTTAGTCAGTCTCCATCAGGTCAAGTGTGAAAAGTACAGGATGCAGCATGAGAATGGTGTGAGCTAGTCACTTACAAAAACATCATTTCTCCATTTAGAGTCCTGGTGGGGAAATGAGACAGAGCATCATTACCTTTGCATGGAAACGCTCTGACCATTAAGCCGCAGAGCTATCGCGGTGCACACATCCCTTTATAAAACCCTTGATACCGCATTAGGAGTCACATCCTTCTCAACCCGAAGGCATTAAACAGTGACCACTAAACCCATCAAGACTCTGACACAACACGGACATAAAAGAGATGTAATAATGCCATCAAAGGGTTTATTAGAAACACTGTAAAGCAAGGTTTAATTAAAGGTGAGTAGCATTAAAAATACAAGAGCAGCCGTGCTCTGCCCGGTACACTGAATTCTGATTTTTCACAGCCTGATAGAAGATAAAGGTCAGATCACTGTTCTATCATTTCGAACAGAATCCCATAAAGATAACCCTTTGATCACTGGCGTTACCATTAGCGGTACTACACGGGGAAAATCAAGCTCAAAGTATCATGCAGTGTCCCTCTCATGTAATCAAGGTCATCATTCTGGCAAGTACCTCTGCCCCCTCCATCCTTCCAGCTGAGCTTAGCAGAATGCCTTAAATCTCCCTGTGAGTGCGGTGGAAGAAATCGCACTTCTTTTTCTCTGAGTTGTGTCCAACTTTCCCCCCTTCACAGGGATGTGGAGTCTAATGTAAAGAGAGGCCGTGAAAAAGCAGTGGGCGTTCAGAGAATGTATCACAGCGGAGCAGACAAAAACCAACAGCCCTGGTCGCTTGAAGATCCCCCGGGTACCTTGTTTGTTCGTTTCTGAGAGAGCCGGGGTTCGTGCCACGGCATATCAAAGTATGATTAGCCACAGGAAGTGACTCCTGCTGGAAACAGTGAAGCAGAAGACAAGACCGGGGCGACAACTTTTAACACGACACAGAGGCCTAACAGCTTCTCGGGGAAAGGGCTTGAAGATAGAAACAACTTGGCGCGGCTGCAATAATGGGAGCCGGGAGATAATTCAATAATGTCATTCATCAGCTTTCAGCGAAATCATATTGTGATGATGTAATGTTATTGTTCTAGAAATATGTGCTGTGGAAATGAGAGAGATATCGCTTGGGCTGATATGTAGCTTCTCGCAAACATAATGTATATGTCAGCAGACACACGGCAAGAGGCACTGACATGCATAAGTGTGTTTGTCATAAGGGCTGCAACAGTATTACTATTTAATGAAGCTAAAGATGCTTTACAGTGTCTGCCTGTGTTTTTTTTTTCTGACAGGCAAAAACAAAGATTTTCAAATTACAATAGCAGACAAAAGAACAGCAACAAATTAATCCTCATATTGAACAAGTTGGAATAACCGAATGTTCCAATTAAGACTAATTATACACGCAGTCTATATAAATGCTAGTAGTACATATAGTCCACACTAATTTGCATTCTTGTTTTTGTATCTGTACCTCAGATTTATTTGCAGTATTAGATATCAGTAATGTCGCACTGTGCCCTGCCCTAGATTTTTAGGAAAAAGGCAATGTTAAAATAATTTTCTCTTGTTGAATAATCACACCGAAGAAATATTATCTTTTGTCGGCGTCTGCAGGGAGACAATAAGCTCCGCTGTGACTCTAATGACACTGCTGACATGGTCTTGGGAGCAGCTTTAATGTCGAGAGAACACAAAGAGAGTAGGGGCACAGAAAAACCGTCCCTCTTGCCCAATTCGCAGTAGAGATGACCGCCTCCCAATGTTGACCTTCAGGCTGTGATGCAGAGAGCCACAGCTGAAGGAAGGAAGGGGAGAGAAAGAAGGTGATAGCCTGAGAGCAGGAGCGAGAGAGCTGCTGACACAAATAAAGGGAAACCTCAAGGCCTTGAGTGCGAAGCAGTGAGATCAGGCGGGCTAAATAGAGAGCACAATGCATTAGAGACGATGATGGAAATGAGGATATAGCACTGACTGAACAGAATAATGGCTAATGGATCTCAAATGTCTGGCATGCCCATCTCACCTAATGTGTCTTCTGCTGGATGTGTATACCTTAAGAGAAGCCAAGCTACAAGTGCAAACGTCTCTGCTCTCCTTTCCCCACAATAATAGATGCAAAAATGCAGAGGAGGAAGAAAGGAGAACATGAATATTTCATGCTTTGTAGAACTGATGAGAGGTATAGCCAGCAGACATATTGGTAAGGTGAAGAACAGCCAAAAGGTTCGTAGACACCAGAGTGTTTCAGTCTGCCAAAGAGAGTCAGTGTCTTAACTCATGCACAAACGAGAGGCAGATGGAGACTAATGCGTATCTGATAGTCCAACCTTTTCATTCTCGATGATGGAAAGAGCTAAGACTGAATATGAGCTCTGTAATTGCACACGTGGACTAAAAAGTCCTCCTAAACAGGAGCGGCACACAGACCGAGAAGAAGGGGGGAAAAAAGGATTGAGTGGAAAAGGCAGGCGAAAGGAAAGGAAAGCAGATCTGAAACCTGGAGAAAAATCCAGTCGGTGGGAGAAATTAGCAAAGAATTCCCCCCGAAGGCCGACTATCAATCCCGAAGCTTCGGAAGCCTCAATTAAAATATTTCCCTCATTATTTTATAGCAGCGGAAAGATGGTGACAGATTGAAGTGGAGACATAAACAATAGCAGGTGACGGCTGAGAGGACAGACTAATGCTTCTCCTCGGGGTGGGTGGCCGCTCAAACCTGCTCACTCCACATCACGGGAAGCAGGCCAGAACCATACTGCTAGATTAATGAGAGGCGAAGGAGGAACAGGGGGGACGGAGGCCGGCCCTCAGCTGTAACAACTCTCCGGATAAACAACGCGACGGTCGGCCATATGTAGCCTTGCACGTCCTGTTCCCTCGTTCCCCTCCCCTTCCCCTGCCGACGCTGCTGTTGCACTTCTTTTAAAGTGTGAATACGACTAAGTGTCCCAGGGATTTGTGAGGAGAGTCAGTACATTAACACCATCAACCAGAGTCAGGCTTACCCCTGGGTGATCCCTTGGACAAATAAACTTTTAAAAAGGAGAGCTGGACCCTCGCAGCCCCCTCAGGACCCAGCAGTGCCCTCCTCCTCTTCCTCCTCTTCCCCTCCCCGGCTGCTCCTCTCTCCAATCTGTCCCCTCACTGCTGACTGACAGAAATAAACGATGACCCTCTGTGTTCAATCGCCACAGGCCTTGGCAACCGCATGTTCTCCATGGAAACGCTGGAGATGCGTTGTGTTAAGAGGCATGGAAACTGTGCCGAAGGAAACAAGGGACGGGGCAGTAATCCATAGGACACTCATCAAAAGGCTACTGCTGTTGTCACTTTTCTGACTTTGTGCTCGTGTGGATGTACCAAAGTGGTTCGACACTCAATAGAAGTGCACAAACACTCAGGCCTTGCAAACAGGTTTAGTCAGACTATATGAAATGTTTCAGCAGGGCATGGGTCAAGGTTAAATGGGTAAGAATGACGCCAATGTAATCCCTAATCTGTAATCCTGTTAATCTCGACACTGCAAACAGTACCAAATGTGCTTATGCCAGCTCTGCTAGTGTGCGAGATGCCTTGAAGGGATTAAGAAATGAGACACAATAGAGTGACTACAGTCGGGGTTTCGACACTACATCAGGAGGGAGGTTAAAATGGTATCCATCCATCTTATTCTTGGTTTTGTTTTGGTGCATGTTGCTCATTTATAAAGGGCTTAAATCTGAAGGCAGCAGACTCAAAACCAACCATTTTAGAGGTGCCGACTGTCCACAGCTACACGATCACTCAGTCGAAATGTTCCACCACAAGCAGCAAGAGGCACAGCTAAAGCAAATTTCTGCATTTGCATTCAGCCTCCTACTCTTGCAAGAGATTAAACTTCAAAAAGCAGGAATTTTCATATTTCTTTTGAAGCACATTTAAAGCAACAAACAAGCACATGAGAAGAGCGCGGACTCGCCTTCTTAAAGAGGTTACATTTTTAAAAGCCACAGTCACACGTTTTTTTTCGCCCTTAAGCCAGCCTTGGCATTCATCAATATAGAATCAATCAATCCGAAATTTGAATTCCATTTTATGCATCCATTGTGGCTGCTGCGATTAAAGGCTTAGGCCGTGAAATAGCGTGGAACGAGGCGCCGTATCCTCACTCCAGCTTCCGCCTCCCACCCTTCAGCCAATCTGAATGCACAAGCAGGCAGCTTCATTTTAGCTGCAAACATTTACACCGACACTTTCCCTCTCGCTCTGTCTCATCAATTCATTTCATGCCACTGCGTGAAGGACAGAGGACTCGGGAGGGAAATGTAGTTTTGCCTTCTAATTCTCCAGAAAGTGACTTTCAGACAATTTCCCCAACCAAACCATGTGGCTGAATTATCACATCATTTTTCAGCACCACAATTTACTGTCCCCAAGACTGAGGCAATTTCACAGAAGAAAAATGCCTTTCCTCAGTTTGCCAGTGCCCCTCCAATTACATCTCAAGGCCCTACTTGAAGACCTCGATCCCAGCGCCGTCGTAATTGAAATGATTGCAATGTTATTCTCTGACACAGTAATGGGACAAAGAGGGAGAGACTCATCTTCAAATACAGACAATGGAGTGCAATCTTTTCCTAAGCGCAATTACGAAGAGAATGGGACGACAGCAAAAGTGTGATCAACAACGATTCGGAAGAACAGGAGGAATCTCTGCGCCATCACTATATTGCAATTCCAGCACCAGACAGAACAAGATCCCACCCTCAGACTTTCCATCCATTAGAGATATCATGTCAGATCCCATCAGCACCGATGTCATCCTGCAGGCAGATAACCTGAGCAGGCACAGGAATAATGGCACGATTACAGATTTATATAATGCGGGGACAATTAGGGCCGAGAGGAATAAAAAACATGGAGGGAAGACAATAAAATATACATGGCACTCTTGAGTCATTTTCATCTCAGATGGGCTCCCGAGCCTCCCGTCTCCTTCAGATCTCGAGCGGGATCTGTAGGGACCACAGGGATGTGAGAGCATCAGGAAGTGTAAAATGGATTACCTCAGAGTGGGAAAAGCGGCGTGGATGAGATGCGAGAGCCATGGGAAAACTGTGGCTGGGTGGAAAACGGAGCGGGGAAGGGGTCATTAGGGAACGGTTTAACCGAGATGTAAAAAGGAGACTACCCTCGGTGGTATATTACTCCCCTGGGCCACTGGGGGTGGAGTGGCGAGAGTGGAACCAACACCTTCGTCAATAGCCTTGATCGCTTCGACGCTGTAAAGTACCACACACTCGAACGTTCCCTCCTGCTGATAACCACCGGCTGCTTGCTACCACAGTATATCTATTTATAGACACTCTGTGCCCCATTTACAGGCGTGGGGACACTGGATCTGTACAATAAAAAAATCATCAAAAGTTAAAACTCCATTAGGACGAACCCTTGTTGTTTGGCAAATGACAAAAAGTGTCATGTCAGAATTAACAACAACCTAATTCACTTGATTACACGGTGGACAAATTAACGAGGTAATGATCGCATAACGAGAGACTGGACTTATCAAAGGTAAAGAGAGGGAAATAATTGACCTCACTTTGGGAAGCTGTGCATGTAATTTGATCTTTGAGTGACACTGCAGACTATTAGGCAGTGGCAGCCACAGGAGAGGTGATCCTACGGTGTGTGTGCCACTGAAATACATAATAAATTCCTTTTTTTTTTTTTTTTTTGATGGTCTGACATCATGCATATGGATGTCCTGCAGGGTTGAGATTATGCCAGTGACATGTTTATGCGTGGAAATTATAGGAAGGAGTCGAAGTGGCGAGTAACCCACGCACTCCTCCTGTGAAAAAAAAGAAAAAAGAAACACAAAACACACGCTTCGGAGAAAAAAAAGGGGGCAGCTCACTCTATTGGATTTCTGAGGGCAGAAATAGGCTTGTAGTGCCTCGGACAGTCAACGTGAGGCAGAGGGAGGAAGGGGATGGTCGTTTATCATTTTTGTCAGTCCTGGTAGGAAAAGGAGGTGGGGCGGCCAGGCAGGGAGGGGGGCGCTTTCATATAAATTGAGTGTAGGTGGAATCAATGTGGTGTTGTTGGTGAAAGCAGGGAGGGGCGAGGAAGCCGGATCAATGCTGGTGGGAGTGACTGTTTGTTCCCATTGTTTATCTACTGTCACCTCAGGACGCTACTGAAGGACAAGGGAGCATGGCGGGCAGCACAATGTCTCCATTGGGACTGAGGATTCGTAATGGGTCTCTTCTTATACACACAATGCACATCACTCAGAGGTGAAAGCCACACTGCTCGTGGATGAAGCACTTCTCTGTGTGTGTGTGTGTGTGTGTGGATGTGAGAGTGAGTGTGGGAGTCGGTGGGGTTCTGAGTGGAAAAGGGGCGAGTTGAGATAACAGTACTTGTCAGAGTGCAGTGCTGCAGGGTCTGCCGATCAAATCAAACGCCTATTCAGCTGAGTAAACCTACGTGGAGCGGCGCAGAATGTCTGACTAAAGCACAACAGTTTTATTAGGACTTTCACACCTGCAGCGGAAAGGCAATAACAGATATGCTGACCTGACACCAACCAGAGATGCTATCAAGCAACAACAACGCTCGTGATGACCACAGACGAATAAAAGAAAACGATCAAGCTAATAATAAAATCCCCGGGCATGCTGTAACACGGGCTGTGGCACACACATAAACAGTGTAACTGGCTAATCTACTCAGTCAATCTGGGAAGGGTTGAGGAAGGGGGGGAAAGCAGCCAAGCTCGGGGTTGCATCCCGGACTGCAGAGGGTGTAAGTACAATACCGGCTTCATGAAATGATGGTGATGATGATGAGCTACATTCAGGAGGCCGCCCAGTGAATTTCAGGTATTATCATTCCCAGGGGAGCCCTTCCTCTCCTTCCCTCTTTTACACCTCCCTCTTCCATCTTCCCTTCTTTCATGTCCAGATAAGAAACGGCCCGCACTGATCTGTGTGTGATTCGCGCAGCAGAAATGGGTTCCCATGGGAATATCACAGTGCGGAAGAATAGCTGACACAAGAGATGAGATTCTGTTGTGCTGCCCATATTTTTGCCTGCGAGATCAAACAGATAGGATTTTTCCTCCTGCATGAAAACACGCTCATAATCCTCAGCCTGCTTTCAAATCACAATCAAGAACAACAGATAAATGGATGGAAGTGGAAATTTGTCTACAGTGTGTTTTACATAAACAAACAGTGCACGCTTGACACATGCCCTATTTGTGGTAAACTACAGGCGCAAAACGTGTTACAAAGAAAAGAAAAAAAAACTCCAACTGCGGAGAAACGGCCTGCCTCATGATTGGCTTATCGCAGTAGCAATAATTACACTCCCAGTTGTAGGCCCACTCATGAATCCTATTACAAGTCCTGTGTGTTTTTTGAAACTGAGCCTCGGCTCCAGTTTTTCTTCTTCTCTCTCATACTTTCTGCCACAGTCGCGGTTTCTGAAACACAACCACAGTTGAGCTCCGTTATACTCCCCAGTTTTCCAACGTGGCAGCATTAACCCCCACGAGTGTCTCTGCTATTTTCTCCAAGACTTAAAAAGTATTTCGACTAATATTAGATCTCTCAATATGGATGCAATTCCATGACAAATCTGCATTAGCTCTATATATGCTATATCAATATTGTCAGAAAAATCCCCTCAAAAATCCCAATAATTGTGCGAAATACACGTTTAGATGACACATGGCCTGTGCAGTCAATTATCCGAAGTTGCAGAAAATATTCAATGCTAAGCAACTAAGATGTGAAAACGTCTTGCTGAATGATGTAACGACAATTCCCTTCTCTTCACAGTTTTAATTATAAAGATAAAAGAGCATCCGAAACAAAAGAAATTATAAAGAAAATCTCCCAACATGTCATTGTAGTACAGTAAGGTCAGTCATTAAGGACTAAATTCAGCACAGCTGTGTCCTCAAAACCTGAGCGTCCCTGCACCGAAGGACACCAGCATGAGGCTCACCAAGACGCCTGTAGCAGCTCGGAGAATTCTACGGGGTGTTCATGGCTGAGAGATGGGAGACAATGTACTTTCAACAACTGTTGCCAGGGTGATTCACAAGTCAGTTTTATGGTAGACTGGCAAAGAGAAACTCGCTGTTAAAAAACTGATGACATCTCAGCTCGTGCTTGCCAGGAGGCGTGTGGGAGAATCTGGAACAAAGCTGAAGTAGGTTTTAGATGAGACCAAAATGAAGTTTTTTTTGGCCATCGCGTTAAATGCTATGTTTGGCGGAAACCAAACACGGCGTTGTCATCATAACTCATCATTCCACCATGAAAGCCGGTTGTCGCAGTATCCATGCGTACACATGTCAGAGTGCAGTGCAGCAGGATCAAGGAAGAGGGTCAAATAAATGCAACAAAAACCTACAGGAATACCTGTCCTTAAGAATCAAAGACCGTGACCTGGGTTTCAGCAGGACATCGGTGGTAAACACAGGCTAAAAGCCACATAAGAATGGTTTCAAAATAACAATGTTATTTGTCAAAAAATGGCAAAGAAATGCTCCTTTTCTCTGTCCAATCCTGTTTAGTTCTTGAAACTTGGCTGTGCCTGTGCCGTTCTGTAATAGGTCTATATGTGCAGATTAGAGCTGCAATTATTATTATTATTAGTCTTTAATAGTTGAATAAGTAGTTACTGAAATGAGTAATCGACTATTTAAATCAGGATTCCTTCAATTACAAATCACTGTATTTTAGCAATCACCTTCAACTAACAATGACAGTAAGGATGCCTGTTGTCCACATTTGTAATGTAAAATATGCTTTTTGCAACGTGAATTGCTGTTTCAATGCTGCAATTTTGAAGCCCAGTTTTGTTGTGTTTTGTTGAAAAGTTGTTAAACTCGACAGCTGGAAACACATGCAGCACGCTAACCCTAACCGAACCTAACAGAAACTAATTTATTGCCAGGTATAGTTCACACAATACGAGGAATTGGTTCTGGTGGGTTGGTGCAAAAAAGCAACAATAAATATAAAGTAAACAATAAATATACATTAAAATAAAGTAACTAAAAATAAAAATAACTGTGATAGTGCAAACAACTGTGATAGTGCAAAGAATCAAAGTTAAATTTAAATAAGAACCAATAATTAATTATCCATGATTAAACAAAAACAGTAATGTTACTTACAGGAATATTGAGGGTGCTGATATATTGATATTTACATTTATGCCGATATAAAGGGGGCAGGGGGGTGTCAGTGGGGGTCCTGTGCCTTGTTCATGAGGCCGGTGGCAGACGGAAATAAACTGTTTTTGCGGCGTGAGGTTCTGGTCCCGATGGACCAAAGCCTCCTGCCAAAGGGGAGTGACTGAAAGAGTTTGCGACCAGGGTGGGAGGGGTCGGCCACAATCTTACCTGCACGCCTCAGAGTCCTGGAGGCGTGCAGGTCCTGGAGAGAAGGCAGATTGCAGCCAATCACCTTGTCGGCTGAGCGGATGATACTCATGCACACAACAGAAAGGGCTGGTAAAAGTTTGTTGGCCGGTGCACTACTGTGGTTAAGCATCTTTTATCTACAGGCTGGTGTGGGCCAGTGACACACTAATGCCAGCGTTAGGATGGAGTCCTTTAGTTTCTGTGAGAACGTACCAATGATAAAGTGCTCAGTGGGTGCGCTCTGTTGACTTGTGCTCACTTGATAGAATGTCAGATATCACTGGTGAGTTTTCCAACCATTATATCTGTTTCCAACCAAGCCACACCACTTTCACTGTAGTTTTAAAAAACATCTTCCCTGATGCTCAGGCCCGGCAGGAGGGTCAATATAGACCCAGCGGGGCCACCGGGCTGGCAGTGCACTGTTGGAAATCCTGGTTATTATTTTTGGTTCATCCCGTTCTCCGGTGCTGAGCTCAGCGGTGATACTTGGTCCTGTCTCAGTGTATGTCCCCAGACTGCGAGAAGGTGGTCCAGGCTTTTCTTTAATCGCAGTGGGCAGAAACTTACAGTGGGTACTGACACAGTTCACTTCAGTCAGCGGAAACTGCTTCATATCGAAGGCAATTTTGTCAGGAATCAACAGTTCAGTTGATTGCCAGCAAATTTTGTCAATAATTTCATATACATATGAAGAGTTCATTTGCAAAAACAGATAACTATCTTCACAAACCTCCAGAAAACCCACTTTTCCATCGTCTACCTGAGACAATATCAATCAAACTTAAGTTATCTCTATTTTGTCATGTCTACTGAGAGTCAAATCCACTCAACTTCAGATTGATCGATATTATCTCAAACAACAAAAAAATATGTTTTCTGAAAATCTACTAAAATGGAGTTATGTGTTTTTGCAAATGAACTCTTCATATATACACACACACACATACCTAACCCCTATATTTGCCTGTAAGTTCTGCTAGACTACAGCTACTACTAAATCGAATTCAAAGTAGATAAATACTTGAATATTTGTGCAGAATTTAGGTGAATCTGTATCCATTTTTGCTTTAACACAAGTATTTATCTGGTTCTTAGTGCTCATACCCATTGTGTAGTAAAACACCAAAGCATATAAAGATAAGAAAGCCAATACTTTAAAAGCATCACATCCACCAGGTCTGCTGTCCCCGTCTCTCTAAGTCTCCCTATAATAAACACAGCTCTGCCACGGCTCACCATTATCCCTTTCACAGGTTTAGTCTTAACTTTGCCACTGCTCAAGACTCTGTTTCGCTGAAGCGCTCTACCTGTGCCCAGCCAGGCTGCTTTCTCTCTCTCTGTTCTCGTCCTGGACTAGAGGGTGAGGCATGTGTGGGTGTCACAGAGCTGACAGGTCTATCTGGGCTCTGTCTACTGTGCTGGCTATTCCCATTTCCCCTCTTCACCGCCGCCTCTACAGCTGCTGTGTATCCAACTGTGACACCACACTCACATATATCAGTTTACAGAAGGAGGAGGAGGGGGGGGGTGGCCGGCCGGATGGTTCCTGTGCACAGGGTCAAGCCTTCACAGAGCGACATGTGCGGTGTATGTGCTGGAAACAACACTTTGAAATCGAAACAATATTTCTTTTTTTTTTTTTTTTTTGAGAGAAGGAGTGCAGGACGGAGAGAGTAGCGCGTGTATTTATGCAGGAAGAGAGCCATGCTTTTCCCTGTCCGTTCAAGGAAAGCCTGTCAGAGTTATGGATTAAATGCCACTGTGCAGTCTTACACGCACACACACACACACACACACACACAAACACACACACACTCTCTCTCTCTCGCTCACACTGCCTGACAGTTTAATGGTGTGTATATGTATTCGTGTGCTCATGTGTGTAGAAGTTCACATTTAGCATGTGCATGCGGATCGGCAGTGGGTTACGGGTCCTTCAACTCGATCGGAAAAGCAGACTGTCACGTAGTGTGTTAGCCATGTAAAATCTAAAATCTGTCTCCTGCCACCCATCCATAACAGGCCAGCAGCTGCCAAAGTCAATGCGGTTCAGGCACACGCCGTCACCGTAAACCCTATGTAACACATTTCTCATTTGATACGCCTCTCAGCCATTTGCTGTGCTCTCCTGAGCGCACAAACAGCCGTTTCCACTCATTCACACACACACACACACAATCCACGTGCACAGACACTCGCGGAGATGCACACATCCACACACGGATCGGTGGCACGTTTTTCTTCCTGCTGGCTATAACAGGTGTGGTGACGGAATTGGGGGTAGGAAGGAGTAAGCTGATCCTGCTCGTTCCACTCGTCCTCTGCTCTTGCCAAAACATCCCTTGGCTCACTGGCATCTTTCGCCTCCTGAAGGGAAACTTCCAATCAGTTGGGCCGATCAATACACCCTCGCCTCAGGATATGAAGCTCTAAAGCTAACTAGAAGCACTTAAAGAGAAGAGAATCTGTATTGATTACAAAGGGTTAATGAGACCCTGTGTGCTGGCTACGCTCTTTCTGAGAATGGAAACGCAGAACTCTGTTAGCTAATTGATACAAATTGTTAACGCACGTACATCTCGGCTGGTGTTGAGGGTTTCACGCGACTACTCTAAAGGTCCACGGCCTCGTGTTTTGACATTTAACAGTACACCAAGGTGAAATAAGACCGAGTGAAATAATGATAATAGCTCCTCAGTTGGAGAACCGCACGGTGCCACAATGAATCAGTGCAGACTGAACTAGATGACCACAAAGAAAGCAAACTGGTAAATCTTTTATCTGAGCTGCAAGCAAAAATACTGCGTACGATAAGGTTCAGGATGCCACGACATCATCGCTCCAGTATCAATTATTCAGCATCGCCTTCCCTCAACCTTTAATTATACATCAATGTTAGAATAACAAAGGCTAAAGACGCTCACTGTGTTCCTGCTTACAAAGGCCATGACAATGAAACCGGATGGGGGAACTTTAGCCTTTAGGTAAGGCCTGGACAGAGACGGAAGCAAAAAGGCCTTGAGGCTGCTTTCCCCTGCTGTCGAGCTGTCATTTATGATGTGTCTGCCTCACCCACTGTGTGATCAGAGATCAAAGGGTTAACTGAAACTCTGGCCTATAGCCCTGTGCTTACATTATTCAACAGCTTGTTACAACAGCCTGTTCCCTGATCTCACACACAGGGAGACGGAGCTGGAAACTCCAGGGAGGGGAACACTGGGGACGAATAGGAGGATTAAGAAAAGGGATGACAGAGAGACCGGGAGGCTGGAGCGAAGAAAGATAGAATAGAATGAGGGTTGGACCTGAGGGATGTGGAGAAAAAAAAAAAAGGTGAGGTAGGAGGGGAAAAAAAAGGGGGGGAACTCGCTGGAATGAAAAGAGGTATTGAGAAAAGGGAAGGATGAGAAAGTGCTGAAAGATAGTGAGCGAGCACAGGTGGATGAAATAGGCAAGAGAGGGGGGCTGTCCGTCCAAATCTGCCTGTTGCCAGGGGAGAACCTCTGAATATGGATGTTTAACCTTTGACCACATACCTAATTTGTTAGCTCAGCTCCACACTTTGTCCAATCTAAGCAGATGTGTTAAACAATATCCAAAATAATTTACTTCGTCTTTTCTCGGCACAGCAGCAGAATATGCCTCAGTCCATTTTCAACTATAATGGAGATGGAAGGAGTTATGCGCTTTTTCCCTCACAAAATGTTCAAATTCATCCCTTTTCTTTCACTTCTCATTCCCGATAATGGACACCTGAATATTGTCTGGTAGTGTGTTCAAACAGATAACAGCATCCACTGATAAAGTGCTCTCAGACACACACTCAGACGCGCACAAAACAACAAAGCAAAACAACATCCATCAGATGAGCACTGAACTGACAGCGACCATGTTTTGGGAGCGCCCTGTTTATAGTCCCAGACTTGCGCCGCTGCTCAGTGAGCGGGCTCCTTTGTTCATTAATTGATTGGCCTCCCCTGCTGGGCCTCAGTAACTAGGTTACTCAGATCCATGAAAAGAGGAGGATCGGCCCCCCCAGTGAACGGCAGAGTATAGATAGAAGACTCCAGGGCAGAAATCCGAGTGTTAATATAACTAATGGAGTGAGGACGACAGTAACTTTATTGAAATCACCCTCATCTAATTAGAGCAAGCAGCTGATGAGAGCAGAGAGGGACGGGAAGGAGGACCGGATTCCATTATGCAAAGGGTGATGTCACCGTCGTATAAACTGAAAGGGCGAGGCGGTGGAAAGGTGAAGTGATGGCAGTGACAGAGAGAGAGAGAGACAGTGTGATGTTCACTATCCAGCTGTCACAGGCAGCTCCTTCTCACAGTCATACTGACAGGAACTTCTAACATCACTTTGCTCACTGTCACCTCGTCTTCTCCCGACAAAAGGAAGAGAGGCTTTCCTAATACTACGGAGGCAGTTTAAGGAGAGTGCAGAAGCGGTGCTGCGGACTTCACTGCCAGGTCACAGAGACATTTGCTCTAACTGAAGTAGCAGGCCTTTAGTGCCGCGCCGTTTGATGAAACTAAGTGACCTCCGAGACGAGGGGAAAACGCTCGACAGCCAGAAACACGATGTACCGGCTCTGCGGTAATACGAGGCGAAGAAAGAGAACGGTTTTACTCATTACCAAAACTTTTAGATTCTCTACGCCAAGGTCAGAAATTAAAAAGGCATTGAGGAAAGATTTCCTTTTACAGCTCTTAAAATATCAGTGGAATTTAAACAGAAAAGGATCAGATACCAAGAACTGGCAGATTACGCTCCTGCAATTCACTCAATTGACTTGTAATACAGCTGTTTAGATACAGCAAGAATTTCATCATCATGAGTCCTTGTAGCTCGTTACTGATTTTGCCCAATGTGTGTATGTGGTGATTTGTTAATTTTCAAAGTACAACCAAGTACGGAGCTTGTGGCAGTGGAAAAAAAAAAAAAAGACCTGGCATCCTGCTGTCAGTGGTACAAACAGACTGACCTCAGACAAGCCACCATAGCCATCAAAACCCTAACCACTAACCAATGTCCTTAACTCACATAAGAGGTTAAAGATGGGACTGTTTGAGGGAAGCCCATGTTTTGTTTTCGTTTGCTCTTTGCAAGGGAATAAAAGATGCAACAAATTCTAGAGGTTGAAATTGGATATTTATTTACATATAAGCAATGCAAATGAATTAATATGCAGTTAAATAAAACTGCAACTGCGAAAGGACCGCCAAAACCCTAAATTTAGATTTACAGAGCCGTGAAAACCTCCTTGCAAACAGTAAATGTCTCGCCCAGCCCTATAACTCCTCCAATAACAGAGACGGAGACATGCCGTGCCCTCCCTGTCTGCACAAGGCACGACAGCTGAACCAACGGAGGGTCTGCATCCACCCTGCATACCTCAGAGGATACAAGTTTCCACCATGCAGTTTATCCCTCAGGTGACAGGCCTGAGCTCCCTGCGCTAACGGAGATGAACTCAGGCAGATGGGGTGGTGGGGGAATGTGGCAAACAGTGCCGCTATCAGCCTGATGAATATGGCCTCTCTCTCGTCTAATGGCGGTCAATAAGGGGGATGAGTGGTGTGGATGTCATTGGCAATAGGTTGGGATCTAAAATAAAATCAAACACGGCCTAAGGCAGCCTTTGGAGAAAAAAAAAAAAAAGGCCAATCGGAGTATGACTCTGCAGAAAATTTTGCTGGCATAGTAATTCTCAACCCAAGTGGGGCGTGACGGCTCGCAACACAGTATTAATATATTATTTGATCCGCCCACCCCCGAGCGATGGAGTCATAATGCATTACCAACTCCAGCGAGACTCAAGACCCTGAGCGGGGGAACATTTGACCACTTCTTACAAGAGATGACTTTCAGGTCACATGAGGACAGCTCAGCGGAGATGAGGTTAATATTACTGTCACTGGTAGCCAGAGGGAGGGAAGAGAAAGAGGCAGAGGAGTAGTGGAGGGAAAATGAAAAAGAAATGCAAAGCATTTTACGTGTATTTCTTTACACTCCAAATTACCTGCTCGGCAAATTGCAAAGAAAAAGCAGTCCACCTCCTCCTGACAGCTTCTCTAATGGTGTTGTCTTTAAAACCTTTATCACTAATTCATTACTTCTGATTTTCCAGCGGCAACGGTTGAAGCTTTGTCTTCTGTCTAATTGAGAGCCAGCGGCTTCAGGCCCTAATCAGTCAAACCTACTAACAGCTTTCCTTGGGGGAGGATGAAGTCAAAAACAGAATTATTGTACCAGTAGGCCATTTGCTGTGTGTGCAACTTCAAATTGCTTTAATTTCAGACCCTCCAAAATGGTGATTTGTCGAGCGGGTAAAATGTCAGGCTGTAATGAATGTTGAAGTTTCCCCATTTTGTCCCACTGCCAAAGAGCCCAGGCTGTCATTGAGGGGCACGACATTCAAAGAATATGCCGCATATTCAAGACAGGAGTTTGGAGTATCTTTCAGTGCCCATTTAATCAATAAAAACTTTCAAAAGGAGAGAAAAGCCCTTCTTTTGCACTGCTGCTCGCCAGGTCTCGCTTGGCCCCCACCTCCCTCACACATGGAAGCGTACACAAGTCTAATTAGCTGTGTCATATCCCTTGATGACTCCGCCATTTCCTCTTGCTGGGAAGATTAACCGCCACAACACTAATATCGGCCTCTACATCAACACAATTAGGTGAGGAGTGAAATGTGAGGCATGTCGTCACGTCTCCCAAGCTTCATTAGGGCGCACAAAAGACAACTTGACGACAGACAGGCCACAGCGTCTGCAGGTTGGGGAGGCGCCCGAGCAGGTGTACTTAGCAACCCCGTCGCCATGGGATGCAGTTAGAGCTTGTCCTAGATAATACAATATGGCCGTGTTTATTGTTGGTGCTAGGGCTTATAAAAGGAGCTCAAAGGCCATGTCACAATGAAGACTGCCCCAGCAGCTTTCACCGCTGTTGGTCAGAGCGGAGCAACATGTACCCATTATTAAAATCTAGTCACGGGCGTATCAAAGCATTGGTTGGGGTTTCCTCATAAATACATATTTTTATGTAATTTTCCTGCATTCTCATAACCTTTACAGTGGTGTGTTGATTTTGCACATCAGCGTTGATAATAATTAGATGAGTCGTTCTGCAAAGCTTCAGGTATCATTAGGCCAAAGCTACTCACAGCTGACATGACTGGAATGATGATGTCAGGCTTGAGAGGGTGATTATAAAATATACAAACTTGCCTTTCGGACAATCCACCAAAACTATTTTAGCATGCGCAGCTGTCATACAGTGTGCGATAGGAATATCAAATTCAAGAATGCCAAGTCAATTTTCACGTCCTGTCCAAGATCTTCCCAAAACTCAAGAAAGTCAGGAAGGAGAAGCATCCATAATGTCTGACTTGGAGTCCGCTGAAGACAATCCATTGTTTCAAATTGCTTCCAGATGCTCTGTACTTTAAACCGTTGCGTTTTCTGGCCATAATTTGTCATTCTTTCAGTCAATCTTGGGGCTTCCTATTAGTTCCCGTCAGCCAAGCCACCACCCAAAGCATCCTTAGTGAGCAAGTGAACTTGTGGGACCTTTGGGTGCGTTTGTTTTTTTTCCTCTGTTACAAGAAATCCTTAAACAACTACTGGAAGTTATCTTATGCCGAGAACACTGCAATGCTCTGAAACAAAACAAAGCTAAACCCCATTCCCCACTGTCCACATACTGTTTCATTACCGGCTTTTTTATGCCAAGAGAAGATTTCTAGAAGAACTCTTGAGAATTAGTCATTTCATGGCAGGTTAATCGTCAAAAATAAATATGAGGCTTTGAAACCAAAGTCTACAAAACCAAAATGGAACTTTAACTGCACAGTATTCCAATGTAATCAACATGATATATTATAAAATAGAACGAGTTGCACTAATGATGCCATTAATAAGGCTCCATTTGACATTCAAATGTAAACCAAAGAGTAGCAGCGCCATCATTAAAACTCAAAACACTGAACTGGAACCTACTATAATTCATTAACTAACAAGACACACAAACTAAACAAGACTGCAGCTCAGTCTGACCTATTAATAACTGCTTACGCCATTTCTGTTATATCACCAGTGTGTATAAAATATAGTGTATTATACAGCAGAAATGACAGAAATTAATTGTTCAATTTGCTTTTCCCAGACATTTACAAGTTCCAGTTATTTAACCTTCTGAACCCCAAAACCCACCGGCAGGATGTAGAGGCATCTTAAAAACTCTTTCTTTAAAAAAAAAAAAAAACAACCTTACACCATTTATCAGAGCCAGAAACCATAAAAAACAGAGAGAGCAATTGGGTGTTCTACTTTCCGACAGTCCTTGAATTACTCATGTGTGACACGCAGTTCTGTTGGAAAGCTGAACCATATCTAAGCTTAAAATCGTGACATTTCATCAACCTCATTTTATTCTACATGCCTCATTAAAAACAAAAATCACCAAAAATAAATCATTTGCACTCAACAGACTCTCTTAAAAAACAAAAATGAAAATCTGTTCTCCTCAGCACGACTGTGAAGTCATTACACATGACTCCCTTGGGAGAAACAGTCAAGTGACAAAAATTTAGGGACTTTTCGGCTGAACTGGGCAGAACTGCAGGCTGTGTTTACACAGAGCAGATGTGAGACAAGTGTGGAAACGAATGAAAATATAAGCAGTGAAATATCTAGAGTGTGCAAAGCCACTGTTTTTCCCAGTGTTAGGAACACCTGCGGGCACTTTTCCAGCTTTTTTTCAACTTCTGCAAAATAAATAATGAAAGAATTTCAACTTTCGATTTTTTTTTAAAGATTTTCGTCACTACAATTTTGTCAAGCTGAAAAAAAAGAAGACATTTTTGAGTTCTCTCTACTTCTAGAAATGGTTGTGCTGTTTCCACTGAGGGGCAGGACTTTATATTGGAGTGAAAAATGAGCCCACAGTGAGAAAAATGTGACAGGAGACGAGAATTCCCAGAAACTGTTTGGGGGTTTAGAGGGTTGAATGTGAACAATTTCTGCCTTTCTTTGTCACAAATGGTGGCAGATTGAACATTTACGGGACAGTGCAAATAAGTATTGACAGTGGGAAAGACATCTTTAGTTTTTAAAAATAAAAAAAAGGCAAACATCTGGACACAGTTTGGATTTAATAACTTAATAATTTGCCTTGCGAGACAAGCGGGAAGCATTTTGTGAATACCCGAACCAGATGACCAGATATCACAGCAGTGTACAAAACTTCAATTATCTCTAGTGACCTGCACTCAGACGGCATTTTAAATAAGCTGCTGCTGGAGAAATAATAATGTTACTAAATCCTTTTTTTTAAATTTTATTTTATCTCCCTTTCCCCTGTTTTATTCCATTACACACAAGCACGCACCAAAACTTCGGAAAAAAAGTCTTTCATGTTAATGCAGTTACCTTAACTCACAAATATTAAAAAAAAATAACTTCAATGGAAAAAGCCATCAAACATGCACTCTGCTTTTTTCTTGTTAGACAAGTACCCTCATCATTTGCAGCTCGGAGAACAAAGGAGAGGAGTCAATGGTTACGCACACAATGAACTGGAGTAAAAACCACAATATGAGGTTCTTTGTACTGAATGAAGACTCCTTTTAATTGAGAATTGATTCTGAATCCAAGTCAAAGCGTGAGATTGCTGGATTGTGTGAAGCATTTTTGACTACTTTGTGATAGTTTATAGGCCAAGTGAGAAAATAATAAGATTAATCAAAAATAAGAGTGACAGCGTGGATATTTTAATCATAACACAGAGAAACAAAAAAAATACTTGTTTTTCCTTTAGATTTTAAAAACTCAATTGTTGGGCTTCTCCAAAAAAATAAATAAAATCGAAAACTGTCTAACAAAACAGCAGAATGAATATAACCCTTGTTTCGTAAAGTGCCAAATATTTGTACCTAAAAATAAGCGTGAGGCGGCTCCAAAGTTAAATCAGATGATCCGTCTATAGGGGGAATCACCGCTGCCTCTTATGTATTGCTTTTCAGCAAAAAGACGCGAGCAGATGCTGCAGTGACAACACAAAGTCCTGCCATGTGTGATGTTCACAAAAATAACTGGATCATCCTTCAAACGTTGTTGTTGCTGTAGATCCTCCCGTGATGTTTTCATTTAGACCTTCCGACCACCTAAAGGTTCCCAGCAGGGAAAAGTCTTCTTCTTTTTTTTTTTTTTTTAACAACAGCACCAGAACAGACACGGACAGGAAGACTGAGCTATCCTTGTGATCGGATATGCTGTCAACTGACATTAGAGCACACAGCGGATATTTACAGCTTTCTGGAAACATCTGTAGGCTCATCTCAAGCAGGCAGGGTAAACAACATGCTTACTAGCATCTCACACCCCCATGCTACCCAGGCCCGTCAATCACGCGAATCAAGTCGGTGGCTGCGATTGAGATGTGGATGAAAGAGGCCCCGCGCAACGCCTGGTACGAGCAGCAGCAAGCCGCTCCACCGCAGGAGCGAAATAAATAAATAAAGATGGCAATTCATTGGAAAAGACAAAGTGGGGAGTTTAAGACTCAAAGCAAAAAGACACAAACACACACACACACAACAAATGAGCAGCTAATTGAGAGGTTTAGCTCAAAGGACTGCCTTAGTGATAGCTTGAGCACCAAGTTCAAAAATGTGTAACAGAAGAAGAAAGCGATGAGAAATCTGCCACCGAGCAGAGCAGCGAAGGAAAAGAAAAAAAAAAAAAAAACATGCAAAGAGGGGAAACAAGAGAGCTGGAACAGAGGAAATCTAACAAAAGACAACAGAACATCGTCGGAACACAGTGGAGCCGAGCACAACACACCAGAACAGGCTGTAATTGTGTTGTGCGGGACTGACCCCAGCGCATCCCAGCAGGCATTGCATGATGAATGGGCCTGGCGATGACTACATCCCACATCCCCCCTCCTCCTCCTCACATGCTCTTTTCTCTCCCTCTCTTCTCTGTCGCCACTATTAGCCCTCCTTCTGTCCCTCCCTTCTCTCCCCTCCTTTCCCCAAAACCACACTCTATTCAGCTGCTGCCATCCCACAAGATTAATTTGCATTCAGTGCACTTAGTCCTTGTATTGTGCTCTGACACAATGACATATTACAGTGCACAGCGCACCTATTAAACATATAGTCGAGCTTGAGGAACGATGCCTTTTTTTTTTTTTTTTTTTTTTAGCAAGATGGTTATGATAGAGTACAAATGTGTAGAAGCATGAGGATACAGCTTGATTGGTTACGAACACAGAGAGGCTCTGACACACGAGTCACAGCGGAATCATTACAGGAACAGTTAGATAACCTCGATTAATGATTCACTAGACCCAAACTAATAAACTGGGTCAGCAGTGGTAGCAGGAGCAGAGAGACCTTCAGGTTAGGCTGCGTGAGAAGGAACAGCAGCAGTGAGAGCGCGCTAGAAAAAGAAAATTAAAGAGAGAGAGGAGGAGGAAAAAAAAAAAAAAGCAATAGAGGTGTTGGTGTTACTCCACCGTAGACCTTGAGGAAAGAGACAGTAATGCATGGGAAATGGGCTTTTTCCTCCAAGCTTTCTTTGCTCCCGTTCTCCTTCTACTGTTCCATTGTGCCCGAGCCCAAGGGGAGGAAAAAAAAAAAAAGGGGGAGACCAAATTTAATTTGCTACACTGTCTCTAGCCATCACCCACTGTGCCTAGGGGCGAAAGAAATGGATTCTGGAATTTAAAAAGATGAGTGAAATAAAGAAATAAAACAGGGCACTCAGGAGAAGGCGTCAGAGACAATAGCACAGAGGGTGGCAGGGAGAAATGAGAGCAGAGTTTGAGGGGAGCGGAGGGGCGGGCGAGAGGAGTGTTATGTAGGCCAGATATTAACTGTATGGTTATCATAAACCTGCGCCGAGGCCCGGACGTCTGGGGAGGCCACGGGGTTACTCAAACAATCAGATCAGGGTGGCGATAGCGGCCACTGCTGACGGTACGACATCCAAACGCTGAGGTGGCTGAGGGGGGTTAACAACCCATTACCTCACCCTGTTGCACTCCCTGGGGAGACACAATATGGGGTTTGTGGTGGCAGCCTGCTCGTTTTCCTCCAAAACCCAAAGTGCACCTTTGGGCGGTTGCTCAACAAAGGGGAGTGATGTCAGCGCAGACGTGAAGCGCGGGAGGAAAGGGCGTGGGAGATGGAGACGGGGGGAGGAGGACCTGGATGACGGTGGAGTCACATTACTCCCCTCCAGCTCTTCTCTACCTGTCACACAAGCACTTTAAGACTCAACAGTAAAGCCACAGCCTCGACAACTTCAAATGGCTGCTTCGCCGGGGCACATCAGAGGCGACGGAAGGGTAAAGGAAAGAATAAAAGGAAGAAAGAGGAATCTAAAAAGCACCAGGCTCGCTCCGTGTTTAGCCGCAGCACTGTGCTGAGGGATGTCATGAATTTCATTAGCAAATTCTTGACTCGAGTTCATCCACTGCTCCACTGCTCGGTCCCATAGTTTAAAAAAAAAAGAAAGAAAGAAGGGGGCCTCCACCCCGGCCCATTGAGAGCCAATGAGGTCTGGTGGAGCTGCAGCAGAGTGTTGGGGGCCATTACCAAGAGAAAACAAACACAGACCTCTGGCCAGGCACACACAACCCGACCCAGACACCTGTGTCCCATTCACCAAACATATCCGGCCACTTAACACTTCACAGAGGGGGTAGGGTGCTGTTTGTGTTTGCATGCTTGCAAACTCAAACTAAAGTTCCCTTTAGTTGAGCTTCTTTACCCAAACAGGCCCTAAGACTCTCTGTAAGGACCAAAGGCTTTCTGCTGCAGCCCGTTCAGCCGGGAGCAGCCAGCCGTTACACCACCTGACCGTCACAACTGACTCCACTTGGGGCTGCAGCCTCTGAATAAAAACTGGCAAAAACCTGGCAAAACAAAGCTCATTCATCCTGCTGTCATTTGCAGTCTCCAGCCATCCTTCTGTCTTGGTGCCCCAGCTGTGTCTGTGCTGACCTCCGGGTTGCCAACACCTGTCCTGCATAGGCAGGGACAAGCGCATACACACACACACACACCAACACACACACCTCTCTACCACCCAGAATGGATGAGAGACAGCCGGCTGGGCAGACACGGCACCGCCTCGGATCAGTGGAGGGGCGCACTTGGAGCTGCCAGAAGCTAAACCTTGGGTCGGCACCATTACAATTCTTTCCACCTCAGCAATTCAAAATGGAGAGGCGGTAACGTCATCGGCTGTGGACACTTTGTTACAGTGGATTCGACGGAGATGACCCATAACCCTGGCAATGCACTCACAGTTTCCACCCCGGGAGCTTAGGGTGCATAGCAGGGCTGAGCTGTTTACACGTATTAATGGCCGTTTGCATGCCACAATGCTTTGTTTGCAGTGAAGTCAAATGCACTCACAGATGGGAGCCGACTGGACACCAGATGACTCGCTGTGGTGTGGCTGTGTGCTCTGCTATGGGGCCGAGAGACGGGAGGGAAGAGAGCAGAGAGCTGGGGCACTGGGCACCAGATGCCCCTGCTCAGACTGTACTCCGTCCTGCTGTCCTGGTGGGATGCCACGACGCTCCGGCCCGGCCCGGTCTGCTCTCTAGCATCGGCGCAGCAAAGAGAAAGTCACCAATGCGCCTGCTTTTGGGCTGCATCGCCGTCCTCGCTAACAACAGTCTCTGTCATCACGGGCTAAAAAAAGGAAAACCGAAACCTCTATGTGACCTTGTGTAGGTGTCGGCTCTTCGCTTTTCTTCCCGCTCATCATGACAACGCTGTAAACATAAACTGTAGTTGGTAAACACAGAACATGGGATTCCTGACAGCTTCGGGTCAAAGCTGGGAAAAAAAAAATCGCCACAACTGCAAAATCCTGACTACGCAGTTAAGAAGCACACCCAAGCATAACTAACACAACCTAATGCAACAGTTCTGCCATGATTCCTACATTTGTGAGGGTCATAATGTTCAGCTCTAATCTGATCCGTTTCAGAATTTCAACTTTTATCAGTTGCAGTTTTTTGGTGCTGTTGAACACTGAAAGGTTTTCTAATGTTCCGTCCACTGCAATTATACCAATGAGGGGAGAATTACATATTAGAAACACCTCTTGGTACAATATAAGAGTACCACAACAGGCTCTAAAAATGATCATAAAGTTGAATAAACACCTCTCGAAAAACCATAAAAACATTACAACCTTCCCAATAGTCCGATTCATTGCGGGGCGCATTAATTTTAGACGGTGTGCCTAATAAACTGTCAACTGAGCGTATATCTCGATGTGCTGCTGATAATACAAACGCCGAACATGTCATTTTTACTTTTAAGCAATACGCCGTTCTAATTTGAAGTCGACTGATATTGCTGAATATCAGATCTGATAATCTGCGAAGCCAATGAATGGTCGACCCTTAATTATAATATGCAATAAAATTTATTAATTTAGACTCGTTTTTGTGTGCCTGTTTCAATAATACAGCTTAAAAGTCCACTTTAACAATGTTTCACAGCACCAGACGTGCACAAAGCTCAACCTTTCCACTTATGTGTGCCGGATGCTGTTTGCAACAACGTTGTATACAACTTGAGGTGACAGCGAACACACATGGGCTCCACAGTAGGTGACAGCATGTGTGTGGTATCTGTAACGCAGCCACACTCAGCCAAGACTGCCAGACAACTCAATAAACATACAAAAACCTCCCCCTTTCACCTGTCTTTCCCCCCTAATGCTCACATCAGCAAGCTTTTAGCAGCCAGCCATAGATCCAGTAATACAAGGCTGACGTCCAACGCAAGACAGACTGAAACTGGAGGAACAACCTTCATCACAGATTGCTTTAGCAACAGCACAAAATGTTCACCCCCCCAACACAAGACGCTCAAAGTTTCTCAATATCACCGTATGTCTCAATGCAACGTACATCTCCTGCTCTGAGTCGGCAAAAGAGCCATCCGAATAGCTAAATGGACAAAGGAAGAAAAAAAAAAAAATCTAATCATATCCGATGACTGATAGCACTTATGATGAGGACGGGGTTAGAATATCCTGCAGTGAAGTGGTGCGTTCCCATTACCGCATCTCTCCATCTCTGAAAATGGCTTCATTAACGGGCCAGTGCCGAGAGCTCCCTCGCCGAGTGTATGAACGCCGAGTACCCCGAGGGTCTGTCGGAATGGCTGAGGTGAAGTCCATTAACACCCGACAGCTTGTTTTTTGACCACTAAATAAAACAGGGTATTTTTCTGTGTCTGCAGTATAAATAGCCTTCAGCTTAGAAAAAGGGGGTTGGGGGGTGGGGGGAGGAAGCTGGGGGAAAGCACACATTTCTGGGGTTGAAAACTCCACTTAAAGAAGAAAACTGAACCCAAAGACTGGCAGGTGCTGATACAGAACCAGGTGAGGGTGTAAAATTCCATATAGAGAGCGAGGTGAGTCAGAAACCCGGGGATCTAAAAACTGCCTCTTGCCGTAACTTGTCGAGAGAGCAGCCGAGCAGGCACTAATGATTTTTTATTTTTTTTGTTATTCATCAGAAGCCATTTAAATGCGTATCCTTGTTCTCTGCCACCGTAATCAGAACACAATGCAACGCAACGTGCCAAAAACAACCAAAAGTCTTCCTGCTACATAATTGTTTTTGCACATTGCTTGGATCGGAGTGGCACCTAACCGGCTAATAATGATTTAACATGTCTGTATCTTTAAAGTGGGGAAGGAGGGGGAGAATGGGTGTGATAAGCCAAGGAGCTATAAAAACCAGGCTTCTGTCTTCTGCTGGGGATAAATCCATATCTCACATAACCTGTCCTGCTCCTCTGGCATACTTCCTGATCCCTCAGGCAACTAGAGCTGGCTACCTCTGAGCCTATGACATAGCTCTTACTTTCCCAGCACTTACGCTCCAATCATGTGTCATCTGATGAAACGCTACACCCTAGTCACCATTATTCGTCTGGATACAGGAGCCTCTGGAATGTATCGGATTCCTGCCTCGGGGGGTATGCACCTTGGAAACACGGTCCCACCTCCAACAGCTTGCCTCTCCCACTTTTTCCTCTCCCTTTCTTTTTTCTCTTCCGTCTATCTTTCCATTCAGCAAAATTCCTCCGGAGGCCTGCCTGATTTAAACTCGCCTCGTCGCCCCGGCTGACAAGTGGTTTTGACGTGCGTCTCACAATAGGAGGACAGTTCGGGGCTTTGGGACCGTTTTCCCGCTGCGTCCTTTACGTAACAGCTTCAGATAATGGGTAAACACCGCGCCGCTGAACTTTACCTTTTGCTCAGCCACAGTTATGAAGCTGGGTCACGCCGCCCCTCCGCACTTGAAAGCAAGCACCAGAGCTCGAGCAGAAATTCATAATAGAAAATTATTTTGTGCCCTTGTGCAACAATGGTATAACATATCGCCCCTCTCCAGAGAGCAACAGTTATGCCATGCAGTACTCAGGCCTATAGTATTGAGTATCTCTGAGTCACTGGCCTGCGTAATTCAGTCTGGGGAATTATGACAGTGGAAAATCATTTCCCTGGGCCGCGGATAGGAGGGCCATGGCTAATCGTTCAGTAATCTGATCTGCCTGCATACTGTAGCATTCAGCCGCGCCGCTAGCCTAGCCAGCCAGTCACACATGTGGACACCCCCAGTGCCTGCCAACTGTCTGATGGAGGCTAGCACTGTTCAAAAACAACTCTCCAGGTTTTCCCGAGGATTACAGATGCTATCGGATCATTTGCTAATACTCGCTTGTGCTGTGCTGTTTGAAATGTATTTACTCTGCTCCTGCTCTCCAATACCCCCCTACGACTGCTAAGCCAAAAAATGCCACAGCCACATTCCAGGCAGAAAAAATAAATAAATAAAAGAGACACTTCAATACTTTACAGGCTACAATGGTACAATCTGCCTCTCGCATTCTGGCATATTTAATCCAAAAGCTTCAGTTTAATGAGGAAACATCTGAGTTCGTCTGTCAAACAGCAGGCTATTTTGGGTGCACTTCCAGTTGTAGATTCCAGTATCTAGCGGGAGCCGGCGGTGTTGTAGTAGTGCATGAATACGAACCGTAGGGAGCAGTACAGTGGCACAAAGCGGTGCTTATACCCAGCAGAGAAGGTTGGGGGGGCTCGAGTTTTGGAAAGATGCCTGGCTTCAGCCGCACTCTAAAAGAGAGGTCTGCCCCCCACACACTGAGAGTGGCTACAAGGGGCACTGACATGGAAAAATACAAGAGTTGGCATGTTGTTGGGCCCTTATGTTGCATAAAACGTGACGGTATAGTCCCCTGCATGAATTTACATCCTCCTCCACATGCAGATAAGCAACAATAAAAACCAGTCAAAGCTCTGACTGACAACAGACAATCTCCCTCTTCCCGTTCAAATCTGAAACGACGAGCTGTCCGGGTGATCATGCCTCATTCTGATAAACGTCCAAATGCCGCTCGGCGACGTGATCTTGTCATACACTATCATGCCCAGGGTATTTCATCAAGCCCTGCGTGGAGGCATTGTAACCCAGTCGCACCATTTTCGCAGGTATATCTAAAGTGAAAAGATGCTGATATATGATCAAATGGATGCGGCAGCAGTGGCAGCCTTCATCAACTGAAAGCGTTAGATCACAGCATGTTTGGCAGCCAGTGGGAGCAGTCAGATGGAGGGTTAGAACAACCAGACAAACAGTTGGCGCGGATAAATAGAACGCAACTTAAGATTCAGCTCTCCACAAAATTTGACAAACAAATGACAGCAACCACACTATTTTTTTTTCTTTTAATCTGCAAATGGAATAAGCCCCACCATTTTTTATTTATTTTATTCATTTTTTATTTTTTTTACAAATGCAGGGTGGAATATGTGATAAACAACACATGGCCTGGGAATAGCAGAAATGTGAAGCGTTGGTCGAATAAATCTCATGACACATAAAACCAGAAGGACGGCGCTTTCCCTGCTACAAGAATGCCTTCTGCAGCTGAGGCGAAAAACGCAGGGAAAGTCCTTATGACTTTGCCAAATGCATTCTGAGCGTGAGTCATTCTGCTTTACAAATCTCTTACTCACATAGGTGCACGCCTGCATGCGCGCACACCCCAAGGCAACAGATTTCAGGCAGGTCTGGACTGCCCCCCCTCTTTTTTTTTTTCTTCTTTTTTCTGAAGAGCAGAGTCAAGTGTTTATAGTATTTAATAGATGCTGCTCTCAGTGGAGACAGACATTTCTTACACCACAAAGACTAACAAAGCGACCTCACACAGCACCATTCAACAAAAAGGCACACATGCACAATACATACATCTGTGCAGACATGTGCATTTGTTTGACTCAGATTTGGAGAGATGATGGTGGTGGCATCAGCAGCTCTGTCCTGCACGTTGCATGTGTTATTTTTTTTGCACATTGACAGGACAGAGTAGTTTGGAGACACCATCCTGCAGCCTACAGGTAGCTGCACAACAATGTGATGCATCAACACAGAGCCCTGCAATCAGGGCTGATAATTAACCCTGAAAACATGAAGTAACGCTGAAAGCAATGGTTGCTTTCCCACCCCTCTTGATAAATCTTTTGTCCAACATGTGCAAGAGCCTGTTAAATCGGGCGGCAGAACCAGTCGTATCGACCTTTTAAATTTTAATTCGCGCAACAAAATCGTTTTGGCCTTTTCATTGCAACGAGGCACATTAGAGCGTAAATTGTTGCATTGTGGTCAGATTGTTAACTTGAGCATTTGGGTTTTAAACGCTGTGCACTTAGCAAAGCTGCTGCTGCTGCTGCTGCTACAAAGTTACACAAACAAGTTGTCGCTGGTACCGGAGCTGCAGGACGGGATCCGACTCGATAAAAGGAATTCCGATGTTAAATCCCATCAGAGCAGAGCAGCCGGACACCGCGGCTCTATCCCGAGCGCAAACTTCGACCCGACCCGCTTCGACAATAATAAGCCCCTTTTTTTTCTACCCTTCTCTCCGAGCTACAAAGAAGGAAAAAAAACGGCTGCACCGAGCCTCCGCTACACCGCCAAACGGCTTTATGTTTCCAGCTCAAAGGCAAAGGAGGGGAGCGAGTGAGGCCGAGAAAACTGGCCTCATCTCCCCGTCTGCGCCAGACAACGTAGCCTGGCCTGGGAGACCGAGCGGCGGCGGCGACGGCGGCAGAAGCGGCGGCGGCGGAGGTTCTCGGTCGGTTGTATCGAGCGATATAAAAAAAAATTGAAAGAACAACCACCGCGACGAGACTTTGCGCGTCGATGTACTCACCTTGTCTGGTTTGTAGGTGGGTTTGGGGCGACGCACAAGCTGGCTGCGATGAATGCGGGGTTGGAGCACGCCGGGCGCATGTCGTCGTCTCGGTTTTGCTGTCGGCCGTGATGTGGAAGCGGCACAGCGGACTCGGCTGGGAGAAATCGGGAAATGTGAGAATGCCTGCCCCCCTCCTCTCCCTCTCTCTCCCTCTATCTCTCCCTCTCTGCAGCTCTGTGCACCGGCAGTAGCCCATAACTGTCGTCAGGAGGCGCCAGCACGGCACTTTTTTATTATGATTTTTTATTTTTTTTTGTCTGATTTGCGCATGCATGCATACCACACTACAGGACTCTTCAAAGAAACCACTGTGGAGATCATGTTCGTGCAGGAGCTCATCTGCACCTCAGCACTCGGATTAATGTTGATGTGCAGCTACTCTTGTTGTGCCCTGGTAGTGGGAGTCATCCTCAAAGTTTGCAGGACTGTGATGAATTCACCACAACACGCAGGTTACACAACAAGAGGCCATGCAACACACAGGTTATTTAACCAGCTCTGCATTCCTTATGAGAAATTTCTCCAGATTGTCCATAACATTACTAATCATATTCATCCAAATGCTCTCCTGGAAGCATGCTATTTTCCTCTGCAATCCCCTTTTTGTTCACCATCTTTTGAGGGTAATCTCTCCAAATGATAACAGTATTTATGGCATTGGTTACTGCTACAAAGAAAAGCAAACATTAGCAACTTTGAATGTCATAAAAACTGATAACAACTGGCCTTTACCACAAATATGTACCTTAGAGACCATGAACATCATTACAACTATATCATTTTGTTCTAAAGGAGCTCTGAACCATGCAGCAGCAGTGATGTGATCGTCCACCTACACGTCCTCTGACCTTGTGACTCATGAGGTTGGTGATTTTCATTACAGAGTGGCTAAATCCAAGACAAAGCCGTCCTTCAAAACAGCTTTGGCTGTCTCATCCACATCACATGATGGAGACAGGGTCACACGACTCATTAAGACAAAGAAGGCGATGCCCAGGAGGTTTACTTCGGTGTCCTGCTAAGCACCAGGGCAAGGGACAGACTGCGTACCCAGCTAGGGAGGAAAACAAGAGGAGGAGGCTGGTCGACGTAACTCCTTCTCATGGAAATATGATCACGGAGCAATCAATTATTGGCAATCAGTGTTGTCTATCTCTAAAGCCACTGATTCTTTAAAAAAAAAAAGCCTACGGGACAATATAGATAGTTTCCACTTGGGGATAGCCAAAAAGCACAGCAGACTTTTCCATTCTGACTTGCTAAATAGCAGATGCACTCGGAAAGATTTGCCAGTTCTCCAGGCTTCTAACTAATCCATGCACTCTGACTCCACAACCTCACCCTGACCCTAAATAAACATTAGGGACTTAATGCCCATCCGTAATCTGCAGCGTGCTTTGCCGCTCTAATTGGAGTTTCACACAGCAGAGACACCCTGAGCTGAATCGGAACAGGTGCATAGATAAACTGTAAGTGGACAACAATTGGCTTATACGGGCTCTCACACACCTGCCAATCAGTCTGTCGGCCTCAAACACACACACATGCCCGCCGTGGGGGAAAAGGTAACGCTCGTCTCAGAAAGATGAAGGTTCTTCAGAAGGTTCTCAAGTTGGTCACAGTGCCATCACCAATTCAGGAGCTTTACGTGGTTCTTGCAAGTAGTGAAGGTCTTTCATTTTTATCCGAGTTACTCGGTATGGTGACAGGTAGGAGCATAAAATTAGATGTGCATCTTACGAGTATTTTTCTAATCTGTTCTCAGATTTTTTTTCAATTAATTGAATAATCATTTGGTTTCTAAAACACCAGAAAACAGTACGAAATGCCTGTCACAATTTCCCAAATTGTGGTACTCTGTAATATGTTGTTCTATCTGACCAACAGTCCAGAACCAAAACATTAAATGTGTGATAATGGAAAGAACCCCAAAATCATGCAAATTCTATTTTTGCTTAAAGATTACGGAAACAATCGTAAAGTCCCATCATCAAACTAGAACCAGATGGTACCACAAAGAAGTATCTTAATAAATCGCTCCTTATAAAAACCAGTGTTGTTATTGCTCTTTAGAGTGCTGTAATGGTGCCTACAGGAACCACTTTTGATGGTTCTTCACGGCTCCTTTATTGGTTCTTTAAACCAGTAAAGACTTGTTTAAACCAATAAAGGATTTGAAGAAACTGCTCCACAAAGAACCTCTTTCAAAAAGCTTTTTTTTTTTTTTCAAAGAACTAAACATTTTTCTTCTATGATATTCTGCAATTAATCATTTTTGCTTTCAGGTTGGCACCTTTATATTTCTGAGGAGAGCTAACCTCACAACATAAAAACGGTGAAATAAACAAATAAACAAAAATCCAATCACTTTCACAATCAAGTTTTAACAAGTAACACCTTAAAATAAATGTGCTTCTTTGAATCACTCCTCTTTGTTGGTGTCAGTAAGTTCAGCAGAATGAATAATAGGGCACATTTCAACACCATTAAATAGACTGATTATATATTTTGATGTAAAATCCTAATTTCTGTATTTATATCAAAGCCAGCTGGTAGGTATGTAGCTGAGAAGAGTTCAAAACAAACACACAAACCTTACAACTAGGCCGAAAATGTTAGAGTTATTAGAATTACTGTTGCTTCTTTAGGGTTCTTTATATATTTACCTCTTTTATAATGAGGTTACAATAATTTAGGTGAGATAGGGCGACACCCCAAGGTGGGACGTGGCTCTGTGGCGCGGTGCATTGTGGGTTTGCACCTCTCGTGCTGCGACTTGTTTGGCCCGCTTGGCTCACACTCTGCAAAATGGCGACTTCCCTGGGATCCAACACCTACAACAGACAGAACTGGGAAGACGCGGTACGTTTAATTGGCATCATAGGTCACAGACTGTTGAGTTTGGCTGAAACACACTGTTCTCCCGTCAAATTCCAGGAATGAATTTGATGATAAAATCTGCCGGCTTGTTACTGAAGAGGTCGATTTGCTTGGTGGCTAGTTAGCCTTCCGTTAGCTAGCGGTAGCTAGGTGTAGCAGCGTGGCTGCTATCTTCTGTAGCATACATCCTTATAACGTAGCTAGTTTCAGTGTGAACAATAACAAGAACATAATCAAGTTCCCCGGATCCAGCAACGGCGAGCTACAGCTTAAGGGCGATACCTTCCGAAACTGGGCTCCAAACAAACTTTGGAAAGCTAACCTAGCCAAGAACCGTTACAGTTAGCACTCTATGCTAGTGAAGCTTAGCACTAGCGGGCTAACAATTCTGAAACGTCCCGATTAAAAGTGAATCCCCAAAACGGATGGAGAGAACCGTGCCAGACACACAACAATGGAGATACCTGTGATTTTTGATTCGTTAGCTCATCAGAATTGTACGCTCCTGCTATAGAGATGTAACGTTAGCATAGCAGCCGCTCATAGAAAATGCCCAAACCTGCTTGCCTGGCGGGTAAGACAACATTATCAGAAGAATTGTAATCTGTCAAAAATACAGAAATAAAACAAAAATCCAATTACTTCTTTCTACTCACTTGCTTATATGAAGTTTACAACAGATTAATGTTATTTAACGTGCAGAATTACCTTGCGTTATGGTGCTGATGTAATGGGCTATTAAAGTACAAAGTATTCTATTAGGGTAGAATAAACAGGACAAACCGAGCTTGTTTTTGGTCAGCTAAAGTCATACAGACAGGCTCGCATTTGTTGTGGAAACTGATATAACCTAGCATTTGAGTTTACACGAAGTTGTCATGTATATATGCGTAGTTTTGACTCACTCTTCATTTGCGTAACACGAAACTGTATTCTTAACCCTCTGAAAGGTCCATAACTCTACTATATAAGGTAACTAAAACTTATTTGAGACATGACACAACAGGGCATTGGACCAATGTTGGTTTTATTAAGACATCAGACTATAAACTTTGCAACCCTAGAATATGTAGTTGATGTTAGAGCCACAAGAGCTGCTTATATTTAGGTGTTTGGCTGATGCTGTCAGTAGGATGGATTAAGGCTTGGTCATTTTCAGCAGCTAGCACTTGGACTGAAACAGCATCCTTCAACAGATGGTAAAGTAGGCGTGAGCAAGTCCTATAGCACTCCTTCTATTCACACGTGTGTCCTTGCCAAGGTGTCCACAGCAGAAGGCAAAAGAGATGAGAGGCCAAGTTACTGCTTCAGATACCTCACACCTGGGGACTGTTGGATGAATAGCAGATATGGGGATGACTAAAAGATTAGGTGTGTTTTTAATTAATTGAACATGTGGTTTTCTTTTCTTCCAGGACTTTCCAATTCTGTGTCAGACATGTTTAGGAGAAAATCCATACATCCGTATGGTGAGTGAGCATTCCTATGTCGTCATAATGAGGTTATCTTATTGTAGTGTTTATACCATTTGGTGTGCATTTGCAAATCTGTCCATGCTTTGTTTTACAGACCAAGGAGAAGTATGGGAAGGAATGCAAGGTATGTTTTGCATCAACACTTAAAATCATGTGAATGCAGCACACATTATAGTTTAACTCATCCTTAAAACTCAATTTCCATTGAACAGTATCTATAATTTTCCTTTCTTTGCCCAACAGATTTGTGCCCGACCCTTTACTGTGTTCCGATGGTGTCCGGGGACACGAATGCGCTTCAAGAAGACAGAAGTTTGTCAGACCTGCAGTAAAATGAAAAATGTTTGTCAGACATGTCTGTTGGACCTGGAGTATGGTGCGTCACTGATTGTTTCCACCTGATGTGCATGCTTTGTGGGCCCCTGTATCATATAGCTGTGAGTTTAACCATCTTGTTTGCATGTTGTCTTTGGCAGGTTTGCCGATCCAGGTCCGAGACACAGGGCTCTCTATTAAAGATGAGGTTCCAAAGTCAGATGTGAATAAAGAATACTACACACAGAACATGGAGAGAGAGGTATAATTGTTACGTTCAATTGCAATAGCATACACGAGTTGTGATGATGTCACAGTTTGTCTTTGTATCTTTCCCTATCACTCTTGACACAGTGTCCGATCCAATCATTTACCTACATTAAAAAAAAAAAAAAAAGTGAATATGTTTTAGGGAATCATAAGCTGCATTACAGCTCTCCTTTCAAACTCATTTAATGCATTCTTTCAACCAGCAACACTTTATTGGTTTGGTGCAAGTACAGTATCAGTGGAAAGGGCTCAATTTGGAACATCCTTAACTAGATATATATGTTCAACATTTTTTCTGCCATCTATCCCTCAATTCTATTTGTGTTTGCAGATAGCCAATTCTGATGGCACACGGCCGGTGGGCCAACTTGGTAAAGCTGCAAGCTCAAGTGATATGCTGCTCAAACTGGCCCGGACCACTCCTTATTACAAGAGGAACCGGCCCCATATCTGCTCGTTCTGGGTCAAAGGAGAATGTAAGAGAGGAGAGGAGTGTCCTTACAGGTGAGTGACATGATGGTCTGCAGTTGCTGTATAGGGGTGGTTTGACTTTGCAAGATAGAGCTGATTGTGTCTGATTTTGATTTATGTATGGATTTTACGTATTTTATTTGAGTACTTTTTGTTGTCGCTAACATAGATATTTAGTAATTGAAATTAATCGCAATTGAACTTTTCTCACAGGCACGAGAAGCCCACAGATCCTGATGATCCTCTGGCCGACCAGAACATAAAGGATCGTTATTATGGCATCAATGACCCGGTGGCTGACAAGCTGCTAAAACGGGCTTCAACTATGCCTCGACTGGACCCACCAGAGGACAAGTCCATCACCACCCTTTACATTGGAGGTTTGGGAGATACCGTCACAGATGGAGATCTCAAGTAAGGATATTGATTTCATAACAGTCCGTTTGCAACTTGCCGTGATCATTTAGATTTTTATACTTTGTAAATTTTGCGTTGTACACTTTTGATTGCAAAATGTTCGCTCTAATGAGCTTGTGTCTGTGTTATTGCAGGAGTCACTTCTACCAGTTTGGCGAAATTCGAACCATTACCATAGTCCAAAGGCAGCAGTGTGCGTTCATCCAGTTTGCCACGCGGCAGTCAGCTGAGATGGCTGCCGAGAAGTCCTTCAACAAACTCATCATTAATGGCCGGAGGCTAACTGTCAAGTGGGGAAGGTGAGAAAGTGATTGCAAAGGGAAAAGTTAGCCATCCATGTGTGCATTATCAACTTGACCAGCGCACACAGAATCTATTAAAAATACCATATGCAGACATGGACTGTGTAGATAAAACCCCAAAAGATCATCCTGCAATCTCATCAAAGTTTTCAGCTCTCATGCACAGATTACTTAGGAGGGGGTGTGAAAATATATAGCTATAATTTGCTTATTAAACACCCATTGGTGTTCAGAAAGCATGAGTGTTTTGAAAGTAACAGCCTGAAGTAATGCTACCATCACTGTCACATCTGTCAGTAAATTACCGACTGCGACACTTTTAGAATATGACTATTACAGACGCAGTAAGAGTTTAATCATAATACAGAAAGTGTGCGAGGCAGGACATGTCAGGTTTTCACTTCTGGACTCTATTGTCCTGCTATGCTGCTGCTGGCTTCTCAGTGGTGTTTCACAAAGGGATGTCATTAGTACATCTAACTGAAATGGTGTGTTTTTAGGTCTCAGGCAGCAAGAGGAAAGGAAGGTATCAAAGATGGTGTCAGTGAGATGGGTACCAGACTGGATCCTGTACCTGGGCTGCCCGGAGGTGAGTCTGCAAACACTGGGAGAGTTTTTGGATGTGATGTTGATCCATAGTGACATGGTCATGCAAATTTAAGTTAAGATGCAGTTGAATATCTTGTAACATGTATTTATTAGATGTTGAGTTGTTTCAACCCATTGATTGAAACTACTTTGGCATATGTGCATGCAGAATTAGGAGTCAGATCAAAATGTGGCAAAGTAAGGCAATAAAAATACATTGCAGCTGTAATTCCACATCCTAATTCACGTCTCTTTGCTCCTCTTTGTTTAGCTCTACCTCCACCACCAGCTCTAGATGAAGAGGCTCCTGCAAACTACTTCAATCTAGACCCCAGCTCCTCTCCTGCTGTCATGAACATCGCTCTGCCCCCACCTCCAGGCATCAACCCACCTCCTCCAGGTAAAATTCTAACTTTCATCATTAAAGTCTACACCAGAGTTAACAGTGTATAACATGTGCATAATAAAGTGTATAAAATGGAAAAGCAAACTCAAATTCCTGGGTGACTTATTGAAATGGATTTTGCAGAATGTCACTGTAGGCTTATACCATTTGTGCTAATTTAATATAGTGAAATTTAATTTACAGTTGATAATTTTAAATAGATACTTGACATGTTCTTTTCTTTTGCTCTATCAGGTTTTGGCCCTCCAATGTTTCACCCCATTGGTCCCATGGCCCCACCGATTCCCCCTCCTATGAGCATGAGACCTCCGGGTCAAATCCACTACCCGTCCCAGGATCCTCAGCGCATGGGTGCCCACGCTGCACACGGCTCACGTCACGGCGACTAGCTGCCAGAGTATGAAATCAAGCTGTGATTAGGTGTCATTCTTCTGTAATGTTAAACCTGCTCAGACGTGTTCAGTTGAAATACTCTCGGTGAGCCTTAAACACAGAGACTGCTTCTGGGAGAAATGTACTGCATAGATAGCTCTTATTTCTTACTGTGCAACCTGCACTGCAGCGAATGAACTGAAAGACCATCTGTGTCTGGAGAGACGACAACCAGGATCCTACCTGGTCACCACTCGCAGTTAAATAGTACCAGAAATGCATCTAAACAGCGGAAATTAACAATAGCAATGAAAGACTTGAAACATGAGAGTACTGGCTACATGGGTTTAAAGGGCTCCTGTGGTTGGAGCCGTTGTGTATATATAAAAATGTATTCTTTAGATTAAACTTGTATTTGTCTTATTGTGCGTAGTATCACGTGGAGGCGAGAAACATTCTGAGGAACATTTTTAAACCTGTTTCATTTTCAGTTGCATTGACTTTTTTTTTATTTGACACAATCTTAATATTCCACAGCATAATGACTTAGTTTATTGTTCGGATTTGAATTGTTTTCACTTGTCCATTAAAATGACTCATTTTTTCTCATCGATCATCTCAGTATATGATACTCGGCATTATTTATGCAGCAATTTGTGGTTGTGTGTGGAGAAGAAGATGTAAAGCTGCAGTGTGAAAGAAAAGGGCTGTCTGTTATTGAGACATTGATGGGATCAGATAGCGCTAGAGGTGTCAGACAGGAAGAATAGGTATCACTGATGAGCCTGTGGCAGCATTGTCTTGAGACTTGTCAGTGTGTGTAATGAACTGATTCCAGCATTCGGCGTTTGCCCCAGCTGGTCAAACCACTCAGCAGTAGCAAACCACTTCATATCATGCACAAGTGTTATTTTTTTTCTCTCCCCTTCAGTGCCCTCTGATTAACGGAGGGCATCTTTGTCGGAGGAGAAGTGCAAGCATAAGTCAGTGCTTCAGTCTTTAGCTTATCAACTCATTTTCATAGTTCATTCGACTCAGGGCTGTAATCGATTCCCCATCCCTTGGGTGCTCTGTTGAAGTTGGGCCGTCGACACAGGCGGTCCGGAGCAACGGGTGGAAGCTTCTGGGATTCAACTGCCTCAAAGCCGATCACTGGGATCACCCTCTTGCTGGCCACAGTGCCTCCAAATGGCCTTGGAGATCTGAGAAACAACGAAGAGTCCTTATTAGGCAGGCTGTACACATTGAGTTTGATGTTGCTGGCAGAACACGACCCTAGGTATCATACCTCTCCATCACATAGAGGTGGAGCTCTTACATGATACATGATATGAGTTTTTTAAGTGAAGGTCCGTTTAAAAAAAGTCATCAGGGATTTAGGATGAATCAGACTGGATGTGTGGTGAACTTACTCATGTAGCTGCTCTGACCATTAGTTGAGCTCAGATTTAATTTAGTCTTCAAAATTTTATAATAATCTTAAGGGTGTAAAAAGATCCCTCCACAGCTCCAGACTGGCTGGCAGAATCCTCTTGACTGACAGCTTTAATTCAGTAAACTCTCGAGTTTGTCTTTCCTATATTCTCCATTTCACCATCTGCCCAAGCTTAACCTTTGTTCTGCCTCGCCCGTGTGATGCAGTTCCTTGTGTGCCATGAGAAAGGTGATTCCCGTTCCTGTGCAATCTGTCTTGTGAGCCATTAAAAGCTTGCAGCCCCCCCAGTGGATCATCTTTCAAGAGCCAGTGTTCAAAATAGCCATCACGCAGCCACACTCCAAGGAGGTGCAAGCCAGAGACTGGATTAATTTCCAAACTGTGGAAACATGGAGCAGAGCCGAGGGAGGAGATGATGGTGATGGATAGTGCGATGAGGTCATTTGCGGGTCTATATGAAGATGGGTTGGCCTCAACACGCACGCATCCGCCAGAACAGTTTGTGATTTATCTGGGTGACCTCGGCGACGGCTCGAGAGGTCGGCGTGCTTACCTGTTGAAGCACCTGTAGTTGGCGGGCTGCAGTCCTTGTGGGAGCTGGGGCAGCTGGGCATTGATAACGTTCAGGAGCTCCTCATTGTCTCCCAAAGCTTCCCTCCACGGGGAGCAGTAGGATTTGGGGATTACTGTTGTGTTAAACTTCTCATGAGGAATTTCCTTCAGGGGGCCAGAATATCCTGACCAAAACAAAAATGTAACATCAGTTGATTAAAAACAGCAAACGACTACTGGTACAGTGAAAAGAGCGTGATTAGAATGTGGAGTAATTTTAATGTAATTCAGGTTCTCTCTGCTGAGAAAAATTGATAACCGCCGGATTAATTTCAAAACTAACTGGATAAATTTAAAAACGACAACAACAACAAAGAGAAGGCCCATTTAAGCACACACAGATCTAATATACATATAAATTTCTTTGATGTCACTCCTGTCAACAAAAGGAAGTACAGTAATTAGATCTCAGTGTGAATCCCTGATAATAAACAGAGCTTAGCTCACTGTCAGTCAGACAGTAAGCAGAGCCTTCTGTCCGGCCAAATACACAACAGCACGCAGCAAAGATGCTCACAGATAATTGCTTTCTAAAAACTGCTGTGTCTCCAGGCAATGATTGTAATAACACTAATTCATGTGCTCAATGCATTTCCATCATAAACGTGAGCCCGAGCAGATCAGAGTGTGACACAGTGTCCATGTATTCGTCAAGCATTCACTTTGTCCAAGCATTTGGCATCGCAAAGAGCAAGAAATGTGGCTTGTGGCAGTCTGTGGCAATCCTTTCCTCACAGTGCATCACCATTTACCTGGAGCCAGGACATCAGGACTGCCCTTCTTTGCTACAGTCTTCTGAAGGTTCATGACCAGGCTATGCTTACCAGGGATGGAGAAAGCCTGGTTCTCTTTCCCTCCCTGTGGCTCCAGGATGATCTGCGGGGGAGGAACGGCCTCGAGATGAACCTGGGAAAGATGCAAAGTGAGGTTTTTGTAAATTAGTTTACTCCCCAAATGCTGCAACGTACTTTATTAAAGGGGCGGTTTACTAATTCTGCACGTGATTCAGTTCACTTATGGCACTGAGCACTACTCTGCTTATGAGAACAGCTGTAGAAGAGCTTTCCAAAGTTTAACAATAGAATTGTGTTTTTGGATGACAGCATTTGCAGAGGTTGGTGTAAAAGACTGAAAGTCAAGAACTCCTTGATGCCAGTCTGATGTTTTCTATTCTCTATAAAAAATGTAATATTGTGCAGCAATTGTAACAACCCATAAATTACTTCAGGGATTTTCTGGCCTAGTTTAAATATTTTAAAGATTTTCAAATATGAATGTTTTCTTTTTTGGTTTCATTTTTAAATGAAAACCTCTGATGGGTAATTTCATAACATGCTGACGGGTCATAAACCGAACTTTCAATTGACTGAGAAAATTACCTTATTTTGAAATACATACATATTAATAAAACTACAAAAAAATAGACTAAATTTACATGCCAAATATAAAATGGCATTAAAAACCCATGACAGTGAATTACCATAGAACTTGATTAAAAAGAAAACTGAAAATACTGCCATAAAAATTCACTAATTTATTTAAATTTCACGAATATTTCCTTTTTATTGAGTAAATTTGACTGTTAAATTTAAGTTTAATTCTGTGAATATATTTCTGAAATTAGAACCATTTACATTTAGTTTTAAATTAGAGATCTCTTGTCCAATTATGATAATTATATAATAACCATTTTTGTAATTGTATGTATGTATATATGGTATTTTATTGTTTTTCACACATGTAAATGTCCCTCACTAAACAGTAAAAGCCAACAAATACACCTAAGAGCATGTAAAATTAAACATTTATTCTAATTATGTGAAATTACTATATTTTACAAGATTATTATTTTAGCTTTTTTTTTTGGCATAGCAGCTGTTGATGTAATACTGTTTATTTTATTTAGTTTTCTTAAATTAAATTAAAGCAAAAAATAAACATAATATTCTTTGACAATTTTTACAGCTAGTGCAATACTAAATCTCTTGTGCAGCCCTGCTCCTGTTTTCAATAACAACCCAGCATTTATCATATTAGTATTTGTTGATGTCATTCCTCAAAATGGGAGGAGCTCTAAGATGGCACGCTCCACTTTGCACTTGCTCTTCCTGCAGTAGCATGTTTAAGGCCTGCTGCTGTACTAGAAAAGAAAAGAGACAGCAAACACTAAGAAAGGTCAGACTTGATTTGCCGTTACAGCTCCTTGATACATCCAGCACACCGGGATGCTGTTATTATTAAATACCTGACAGAAACACTGGTTCATAACAGGCTGCAGTGAGCTCAGCGGACGTGCTTCGTCATGTTTTATGTCTCAGTTCCTTACAGTGCCGGTGTTGTAAGCACCGTCGGTGGCGTTCTCCAGCGTGTACTTCTCGACCCTCCTCTGCCTCTCCTGAAACATGCGAGAGCCTCGATTAGAGGGGAGGTTGAGCTCCTCCATCATCACGTCTTTTGGAACACTGATCTTCTTCCCCAGGTTCAGTCCTTTTGCACAACACAACAGACAAACGGAGCTGGTGCTTTAATAAGTCATTACGCCGGCTATCCTGAAGCCAAGATTCACAGCAGACAGAACCGTTTGCCTCATTCAACCTTCCATAAATATATCATGACGTTTAGTTGTTGGTGCAAAGGCAGTGTTTGCAGCAAACTTCCAGACATTTTGAAAGAGACTAATAAGGACCTTTGGCAAATCATAATGTCTCCTCTGGTCTTTTTGTTTCTGTCAACATTTAACAGCTGAAGGGGACTGATATAAAAAAGCAAAACCATTTGCAGCATCACTAAGTTAGAAGCCTCTCAGCTTTGGGTCTCTTCTCATATTATATCATAGCACATTGGAGAGTCTGAAATAGCCTCAAGATGATGTCAAGTGGTGTGTAATGTTTGTTGTGGTCGAGAGTTGCAGGGGTAACGGGGCATATAAATAGGATCTTTGGATGAAAGACTTGCGTAAAAGCGGACGGCCTTCTTACTTGCACATGATAAGCGTTAGAAGAGGTCTGGGCATATGCCACCCTCGAGGAGCTGCCTTTGATCGGCCTGTGTAAAAAATTCAGTGGTGGGAGTCACATTTTGCTGAGTTTGGGAGACTTGGTTTCAAAGCCTAGCTGGCGGACAGCACTGGAAAGCAAACAGTGCGACTGGGATGGTCCCTGCTGGAATGTTTGGAGTATTTCAACAACACACTGGCACTCTTGGGATTTGGGCGCACCACAAGTCCACTTGTCTCCGGGCGGTGGGCGAGCACACTTTGATGTTTGGCTCAATTACATCTTGACACCATGGCAGGCAGAATATGAGTGTAAATACACACAACTTGTTGATGCAACGTGTAAACCAATATGTAAACTAATATGCGTATCAGCTTACCTCCAAATATTATGTACACATATTGTCCTGACAAACCAACACTTACCTCCCCTGGCCTCCCTGGACAGAGCCCTCGCCTGCAACATCCGCTGCTTGGTCACGTCATCCAGGCCGGACTGCATCATCATCATCATGTTCTTCTTCTGACAAACACAAACATTTTTATATTATTATAAGGTTTTTCTAGCACCTCTTTAATACACACCACTAATCTCTTGTCATTTCTTCTGATTTAGCAACAAAAGCTCACAGTTTTCTTGTTCTTGATGTTAAACTTAGCCACACAGTCAGAGGTTATTTTAAGGACGCCTCCATTTTGTTAAGTGAGTGTGCCCAGCCATGTTTATTGCGTGTTTCGGGTCCAAAAAATGTGGAAAGATTAACTACACATATAGTTACACACATGCAAAGCTCTCTATTAATTTCATGTATAACCAGAATAATCAAAAATCAGGGCCATAGCAAACCAAAGTGCAAGTTTACATTAAATTAACTTTCAGGATCTTTGCTCTCCATTTAAGCCTCTAATAACTTCCAGGCCTAACCCTCTATTTGCTGCTATGTCACTTCCTATTTGCAGATATATTAAAGCCTGCAGCCCCTCTTCACCTCAGTTCTTACCTGCCCGTCTGTATGCTGGACGTTGGAGCTGCTCTTGGGTGCTTTTGTCCCGGACTGGAGCTGGGATGCCGCCACGCTCCGCTCTGACACTCCTCAGCAGAGAAGGAACAGTCTGTATAAAACTCATCCCAGAACGCCTCCGGTGCTTACCTCATTGGGTTTATTTTAGCAGAGGGGTAAGAGAGTGAGGATGGATTGAGGGAGTGTTTTTCTTCAGGGGAGGGGGGGGAGGTGTATAAAAGGACGATTAAGGAGCAAAGATTTACATCTTGACCTCGAGCTTCTTCCATAATAAAAATTGGATCCCCTCTGTGCGTGCGTACGTGTGTGTGTGTGTGTGTGTTGTGATAGCAGCTGTCCAGACACTGACACATAGAGGCCAAGCATCCAACCTCCCCACTGCAAACATAGACACAGACACATACACAGGCGGTTTTTTATGGGAGCTGCTTTAAAATTGATGAGGTTGCTGTGATCAGAGGTTGCGACTCCATATTCTAGTTTCGGGCCAAAGGCTAAACACTGTGGCAGGTTGCTCTTGAGTTTTCTGATGGTGTGAGACCTTTGACATCCCGATATTTCTAACTGCTGTGAGTGACAGGCATTTATTCAGTAGTGTTAAAGATTGTGCTAAATAGCAGCACTATGTTTTAGCCATTGTGCTTCCATTTATTTGTTGTTTACCAACTGCAGCGAAACTCCACCTTTGATTTCTGCATAAATCCTTTTTTCCTCCTGTTAAACGATAAGTAATGACCTTTAACTTTATATTTAGTTGCCCTTTTTGAACTTAAGTTAGTTTTTATCATGCGGTTTTTCCCCCTCCAAATTGATTCATTGAGCTCAGCAGGAGGCTGGAGGGGAAAAAACATTTTCTTTATCCCTGCTGAGATTGGATATCGATTCCGCACCTGCCCTGCTCCACAATACCACTATCTCCCAGTGGGAAGCCTCCTGGCCTCTGAAAGAAAATGTGAAGTCATCCTGAGTCACAGAAAATTATCTACAGACACACAACAGAAGTTGAAGAGTTGCTGCCCATTAAAGGTTTATTTAGGAGTGTTTGTTTAGTAGAAAAAAGCAATTTAGCTTTATACACAGACCCCAGAGCCGCTTGTATTCCTCTTTCAAGGCTTTTATGTGGCTCTGCCGTAGCGATTAGAATAAATCTATCACCTGTTTAAACCTATTTCTCATGACAATTTATTACACAATAGGTAATTATAACAAGTGCCTACTCGTACATCAGCGGTTTGAAAACACATTTCCCCCCCAAAACGGCCGACAAGACGGTAACAAGATGAAAACGGAGCAATTTCTCATGATTGGTGTCATCTGTGTTTGAGAGGTTTCTTCCGCAGCGTGTTCGTGTCACATAGAGAAGGTGCACAGCCACCAGGCACTGACAGCTGACACAAGAACAATAGGGGCCCATTCATGCTCAAGGGGTTGTGTAATTAGGGCACCTTTAAAACGGTTTGCCCTGTTGGCCTTCTGATGAAACCTTATTGGCAGGGCTGAGAGCAGGAGACAGCAAAAGCAGCAATATTAAGTACATATCTTTTTATAGCTTCGCGCTGAAAGCTAAATGCATTAAAATTCAGCTTGCAGCACTGAAAAAGTCATCATTCTGAACTTTTCTTATCGCTCGCAGGTGCCTTTGGGAGGACTGTTGGAAGTCAATCAGCTGGGGAGCCGCCTTGACAGTGCTCAGTTTGAGCTTCAATCCAGAGAGAAATAATGTATGGGCTGCTGTGTGAGAGTCTTCATGACTTCATCAAGGAGTCGTACGGAGATGATGTGTGGAAGCTTGTCAGAGAGAGAGCAGATGTCAGACTGCACTCTTTTGTCACCCACCAGGTACAGTGTCTACAATATGACATAATATTGCATGTCTATGCGTGGAATAATAATGCTTGTGAGGTCTGTAGCGTGGTGTACTTTGCACTTTTATCTGTCAAGTCTGTTGCTTTTGTCTGAGACTTCATTGTTCTGATGTCAAAAAGTCTGTGTTTTCTAAGTGATAACGCTTGCATCTGCAGGTGTATAGTGAGAGCGTGATTCCCCGGATTGCAAAGGCAGCCAGCGGAGTGACAGGAACGCCCTACAATGAGCTCATGAATTCCTGGGGCGTCTACTTCCTGGGCTTTGTGGGGAAATATGGCTATGACAGGATCCTCAAGGTGGGAAAAGACTGCAGAATCAAAAGTGTCAGAACTGTGTTGTTTTTTGACAGATAGATATAAGTATTAAATATGCCATGAACTATGTATTTACTTCTGTGAATAGTGTGTCTTGCAGTGGGTTTTGTCAGTAGATGTTGAGGGAATCTGTCATCTGGGGCTCCGTGTTTGAAAGAGTTCATGCTGTAGTTGCACTTCGATGCACTGCTCTGCTCGATTTTGTGGATTCAGTCTTTCAAGACATTAAAGGAATAGTTTAAATGTTTTGTCACAGTTCTGATAAATTATAAATTATAAATGTGAGCATCATTGTGCTCTCAGTAATCCTACGTCATGGATTCATTTATATATAAATAAATATATGACATTTCTTTAAAGGAGGATTCTAATTATAATAGCTCCAGTAATGCCAAGCTGCAACTGTCATGCCCTTGAGCAAAGCCCTTAACCCTGTCTACTCCAGGGGCTGACGGGGTTAAGGGCTGACCCTGTGCTCTGACCCAGCTTCCTAACAAGGTGGAAAAAAGACAAAAAGACAATTTTTCCCTGTGGGATCAATAAAGGGGGGGAAAAAACCCCCAAATAAAACAAAACTACTCTATTTATTTTCACAAAGTTGGAGGACTCACAAGAGATTGACTCTAAAAAGAACGGTAAAGAAAAAGCTTTTTAATCTGTTTGTCTCCACACACACGATGCAATAACCCCAATGAAATAAAAGGGTAATATCCTACAATTCACGACATTTAAATTGACGTGTTTGTAAAAAGAAAAACTCACACACATTGATTTCCCTCCAGTCAAACAGAGTAGACTTGATGTGTCTCTTCGTGCCTCTGCCTGCAGGTGCTGGGCCGGCATGTCCGTGACTTCGTCAACGGCCTTGACAACCTCCATGAATACCTGCGCTTCAGCTACCCCAAGGTGCAGCCCCCAACCTTCTTCTGCCAGGAGGAATCTGCCACCGGAGTCACCCTCCATTACAGGTCTGCGGCTGGGCGTTCAGTGACTATACCCTCTGAATTGGTCAGAGGGTGAAGATTGAGGGGCTATTATCGGACGTAAAAGTTGAAAGAGGGACTAGGACAGCAGAGGGAAAAGCTGTGCAATTAATCTCTTTAGAAAGACATTCAATTTTCTTCCTCTGTGACCTGCAGGAGTAAACGTAAAGGCTACCTGCACTATGCCATGGGTCAGCTGAGGCAGATGGGGAAGCAGTTCTACGACACTGACATCCATGTGGAGGTGCTGTCTGAGCAGATGGTCGGAGACTACTCCCATGTCACCATGAGGTAAGTGAAAGACACACAAAGCCTTTTTTTTAACGAATAAATTGTGGAAAGTAACTTGCGACATTTACTCCAGTGATACTCTTTACCTGAGTCTTTTCCTTTAATGTGACTTGATACATTTACTAAAGTTATTTAACTTCAGTAATTACAATAGATTGAGATACAACATATAAAAACTAAACCAGCCCTTTTCGCTTGTGCTCCCTGACAAAAGAGGAGGATCTTTTATTGACTTTTCCTCCAGCGAAGCTCTGTACAATTCTTCAAACAATTAACTTTGAAGTTTTTCAAAAAGTTTTCATCTGTGTGGCTTCACAGGCTGAACTTTGACAACTCAGCCTACCGCTACATCATGAAAGAGGACGAGGAGGAGCAGGAGATTTTGCCCATTACCTCCGACTTCTTCTTTGAGGTCTTCCCCTTTAACATCGTCTTCAGACAGGTAATTATTTTGATTTATCGTCCTTCTGTTGCCGAGGGCAGTTGAGGAATGAAATGAAGTCACACTCCCTGATTATTTAAATTCTTCAGGACATGGTGGTGCACAACGTGGGCTCGGGCCTCGCTACAGTCTTCCCTGATTTGGATGGAAAGAAGATCAATGATGCCTTTTTGCTGGCTCGCCCTCTGGTGGAGTTCACCTGGAACATGGTGGGACATTTCAGACAGAAGTTATTTTACGTTTTCCGACCGATTCCAGTGCATTATTACACTACATGCATCTTTAAAATATCAACTGTAAGCAGGGTGATAATGAAAGAGGAAAATGCTGATTTAGCAATCTGTACACAGATCATCTCACACCCCAACAACCTGTTCGAAATCATGTCCAAGGAGCCTGTGAAGAGAGAGAGGAACCTTCACAACCGAGTCCAGAGTAAGAGCGGAAGCCGTGTAAACACTCGCAGGGGTGTGTGTCTGATTGGAAACGAATTGCCTCCTTGTGTTCTTATATGACACAAAAGACGCAGTGAATTTAAACTTCATTGAAAAAAAACAAAAACAAAATGGATGTCTGTTCCTGTGCGAGAGAATCAGCCTTTCTCAGAAATTCAACTGTTTGATGTTTTAGTCACCTTCAGCTGAGTGAAGGATGTAAATACGAATGTTTGTGACTGATTGTTCGCCCTGTTTCCTCACAGATTCTGACTATGAAAATGCCAATCGCTCTGCAGACGTAGATGTGGAGCTCATGGCTTTCCAGTCCATCATTGGAGATGATTACAAAGGTTTTGACCTTCCTGTTTTCCACAGACGTGTAGCAGGAGCCAAGCAAAGAGACCCTGAAGTAGTTAGGCCGAGAATGAGTGCACAGTAATGTTAAAATACAAAACAACCTCACTCTAAAGGGATTGTTGTTAGGCTGGAGCCAGTATTGAGTTTCCGCCATCCAAGAAAAAGTGCAGAACAAAACCTGCTGTGCAACATGAATCATTGTTACATTAAGACAAAACCAAACTCCCGCTGTTTCTACTTCCTAATCTAAGCTATTCACTACAGCTTCATCTAAACATACTGTACAGACATGAGAGTGGTACTTATTTATTCATCCAACTGTCAGAAAGAAGATGATGTACTGCATTTCCCAAAATGTCAAACAATTCTTTTAAAATGTTAAATCCATTAGGATGAAATTGGTAATACGTTGCAGTTATTATCTGCTGCCGAAGTCTAATCTAAAAAACACCTCTGGATGTTTGTCTTCTTGGCATTTGACTGGTCCCCTTTTAGACGGTAACAGCGCTAATGCAATGGAGAGCTGGGGTGATGGGAGCCGCTGCCTCAAGCTGAAAGGACAAATGAGATACATGCCAGAGTGGGAGTCCATCATCTTCCTGGGAACCCCTGTGTAAGGCCCACACACACACACACACACGCACACACACACACACACACACACACACACACACACACATCGATACAGACCTTTATTAAAAGACTGCAGCTGAAAAGTAAAACATTCTAAAAAGCAGCAAGAGCTAAACTGAATTACGAAGCTGGAAATAAAAGCCTGGGCAGTGAATCAAATCAGGGGCCCATTCTAACAGCACTTACCATGCATGAAATGAGCTGCTAATTAGCTTGTAATCAGACAGTGCAGCTCTTGTGAGCCTAATGGGAACCCATTTGCAACTGAGAGTGTTTTCCACAGAGTACATTACCAAAACATCTCCCTCCTCTTCTGAAACATTTTGTTTTGCAAGCAAAATGCCCTTATGCCTGTATTGACAAAGCTTCTGAAATGTTAAACGCCACACCCCACTGCTTACATTATTGATATCGCAGGAAACTAAAAATAATGTTTCCCATGATTCCCGTCTCTTCATCCTACAGTTTTTATAGGTAATGCTATTATAATGTAATGGATTCTGGAGCTGTTTCAGTGCATATTATTTAATATAACCATTGTTCTCTCCTTCCTCCCTCTTCTCCTTTCTAACTGCAGGATGGAGAGTCTGAGCGCAATGTTTAAGACCGGCCTGTACATTAACGACCTGAGCATGCACGACTCCAGCAGAGACCTGGTGCTGGCGGGCACGCAGCAGTCGGAGGAGCTGAAGAGAGCTCTCATACAGGTTCCTTGTGCCAAAGTGCCGCTACATTTTATATGTGTGATCAACCCACTTGTCACTCTGCATTATGCAAAGTTGCTCTGAGGCTCTTCTTTCAGTCAAGCAGTCCCAGATCACAGTCTGCAGAGCCGAGATACAAACTAAACAATATTTTTTTTTCTGTTTTCCTCCCTCTTCCCCGGGAGCGCAGGAGCAGAAGAAGTCCAGTAAGCTGGAAGAGAGCATGAAGATGTTGGACTACGAGATGAAGAAGACAGACGACCTCCTGTACAGGATGATTCCCAAGCCGGTTGCTAAAAGGCTGCGCAAAGGAGAGCCAGCTGTAAACACTTGTGAGGTCAGGATTGTAAATAGTCTGATATAAACACATATTGCTTTTCTTAGGCCCTTTTTCTAGTCTTTGCACGAAGCTAAGCTGTTTTTGTACTGATAGAGAATTATACTATTCTTCTACAACATGCAGGAATCAGAGGCAGGAGAGAAGACTTTTTTTCTCTGCATCAATAGATAAATTTCTCTGAAAACACAGAAAAATGCAAATGATTATATAATATCCGTACACCTCTCATATTATCTTCTCATGTTTCCTTTCACTAGACTGAGATTTCCTTACCGATATTATTAAGGAACTGAATCTTCCCTTTTATGGTTCACTTTAATTGGCCCTAATTAAGTCTAGCGGAAAGTGAGATCAAAGACAAGGTACATCTATGGTGGAGAAGGGAGTACAGAGGGTAGCTGTCATAACAGTGTGATATACTGTAGCTGCGCTGGAGAGTAAAGAATACCACGAGACCTTTGTGCCTGGTGCTCTGTGCTTACTTCAACTCACATGCCTGTACTGAGGCACCTTAAAAAATGGCACAGATGTGTAATTAAAGATTTAATCTAGCATCTACCAGGGAGTAAGTTTCTTTTTTCTTCCAACTGCAAAAAGCAACCTAAACAGACACCACCCTTATAAATCTTTCATATTCATACTACAGGAGACTTTTTGCTTTTTAATAAGAGCATGTACTGCCTCCCTCACCTCTGTATGTGTGTGCAATACATCAACCCGTCGCCTCACCTGCTCTTTTAATGCCTTTCCTCCCAGGTGTTCCCAGATGTGACCATTCTCTTCAGCGACGTCGTGGGATTTACTCGCATTTGCAGCCACATCACTCCGATGCAGGTGGTCTCCATGCTCAACACCATGTACACGCTGTTTGACACGCTCAGTGAGAAGCACCGCGTCTTCAAGGTTTGTGTTGTTTTTTTTTTTTTCTTTACGTGTTACACTTTTCCCACACAAGTGCTCCCAGGTAAGAACTGCTGTCCCTGTGTGTGTGTGTGTGTGTGTGTTGTTTTTTTTTTGTCCAGGTTGAGACCATTGGAGATGCATACATGGTGGTTGCGGGAGCTCCGGAGAAGACTAAGTATCACGCTCACAACATCTGCGACATGGCCTTAGACATGGTGCGCTCCATAGATCACCTCAAAGACCCCTCCAACGGCAACAACATCCAGATTCGTGTTGGTGGGTAGGCGGTGCACGGAGCTGTCAGTGTGTATATGTCAGGGTGACTGAACTGATCGACTGCTGTGCTTGCAGGGATACACTCTGGGATGGTCGTGGCAGGTGTGGTGGGACACAAGATGCCACGTTATGGTCTGCACGGCGACACTGTCCACACTGCCTCTGCCATGGAGAGCAACGGGAAGGTGGGTGAAAGACCGATCATGTCTCTCAAAAACTGAAAAAACAACGTCTCTTTCTCTACATATACAAATGTCTGTATATACTTAGCAAGTATTAGTTGTCTGTGATTTTGTCGTGACTGCTCGCTCTCTGTCCCAATCAGGAGATGCACATTCAGCTCAGCAGCGCCACCTACGAGCACCTGAAAGGAAGTCACTTCATTTTCGAACGGAGGGGCATTATTACAATCAAGGTCAAGGGTCAAAGCTGTTACCGTAGCAACTGCACCTTCCTCATTCACAGCATGCAATCAACCGCTACGACTGCGTGCAACTAATTAGCAATTGCCATACAACAACATGTGTAACACAAAGTTCAAATCAGTTCAATTCAATTTAACTCAAAGGACTTAATGCGTTTTATTTAAAGCACACGCAAATGAACACACACTAACATGTGATAAAAAAAAACAAAACAATAATAAATAGTTATGATGCTTTAAAAAAGTATTAAATGCACGTCTCCTCTCCAGACTAAATACATGTTATCTGCAAATAAGGGCCAAAGGCTGAAGCTCTAATTTGCTCTAATGGAAGGTTTGTGTATCAGCAATCAGACAGGGTGCACATTTCAGAACCTCAAAAATATATAAAATAATAATAACTCACAATGTTTTGGCTCTGGGGAGTCGGCGCACTTAGTATTCACAGCTGGTAATCGCAGCTTGCTTGTTGATTTGCCATTTTATCGTGGGGCTCGACTTTGAGGCTGTACATTCTGTGATAATACCAGCAAAGTGACTCCCGAAGGTTTCTGAGGCAACTGATTACAGGTGCCAATCTCAAGAAAGAGAGAGTGAATCATTTTTCATCAGGGAATTGAAAATCTGGCACCTGCCATTTTACTTCCATAACAGAGATTGTGCCTCTGAGCGTATATCTTTGAGTTTTTGTGCATGTGTCAGGCATCTTTATGTAAAAAAACCTAAATCTCTCTTCGGCTTTTTTTTTTTCTTCCCTTCATTCCATTTTTAGGGGAACGTTGAAATTGAGACATACTGGCTGAAGGGAAAAAGGGACAAGGATGGGAATGCTCAGGCAGCGTGTCCTCAGTTTGAGACCCAGACCATCAGTAAGGCCATCAGCAAGGCCACCATCTCAGGCCCTGAGGCCACAGGGGACGAGGAGGGACTGGTAAAGGTTCAGCTGAGACACGCTTCAATGCTGCAGACTCTCATTTGCTTCATTTTCACCATCATCATCATCTCTATGACTCCGTCTGTCTCTGCCCTCAGGTTTTCCCGCTGGTAGCAGGGGAGGATGAGGATGATGTCAAGTCTATTCGCTCTCATCGTATCAAAATGGAGATTTCAGGCCATTCTCTGGAGGAGTCAATAGAGGAGTGCCGGGTGGAAGAGATGTCTGTTCATAAGGTGAGAGCGAATATGTGATTTCTAGAATGATAGACTTTTAATGACTCTGAATATAACTCCTTCTAAATCGTTTTCTTTTCATCCATACAAGTCAATATGATTGATATTGATTGTTATTTATGTGATACATTTCTTGTTCTTTTCCCAGTCCCACTTTAAGGATGCTCTGCAGGACGAGCTCGAGGACTCTCACCTTGAACTGGACTCACCTGAGTCTGACGGCAGAGACTCCATGATGGAGTCCCGTGACAGCTCCTGTGACTCCCGCTGCTCCAAAAGTGCCATGTGCTCCGTGTCGTGAACCGCTGTGTCTTTAAAGCTGACGCTATCTGATGCTGATGCCAGTAATTCTTGTGTATTACTCCTTCTGAAGCGCTTTTTGTACAGCTAGCTCAAAGCGCTGAATCATAGGCCAGATGGCAGATAGAAATGCAGGTTTTAGCTGTTATTTCAGCTTTTTGAAGCAGTTGTTGTGTTGATGCCGAGGCAATATCAGATGACATGTTTGTATACTGACTAGAATCTAATCCTTGGAATTCTGAGTGACCCTGTGTGCTGTTAGATTTTACATCAAAATCATCAGTGCTTATTTTGCTTTGACAATAAAAAAATCAGCTGCAGCCATTTGTGTAATTTTACACCAACAGCTCCTTCAAATCTCTATTGGCTTTAGGAGTGAGCAGGCACTTCTCCATTTCATTCCTCATACTAGTCACCGCAACGCAAACTGAAACTTTGCAGTGCACCTATTGTGTAATATACTTCAGTAATAATAAGTGTGTGCTGCCATGTGGCACGAGCTCAGTGTTTTCGATGTTCTGCTGCACCTTGTGGATGTGACATCTTGCTTCGTCCTGTGAATAAATCGCTCCTCCGTCTCCTCCCTCTCCGTCTTTCATCCTGCATGTATCAGCTTATTGTTCTGTATCAGTCAAACACACAGCCATGGCACGATGAAATTGCCTGTCTGCTCAGTGAAAATAAAGTGAGACGTCTGCTGAGCAATGTGTCGATCCATTTGTTATTGTTTTACTTTTCACTCATAAGCATTGGCATTGAGACGCACATCTGTATGTTCACATATTTTACATGCTTTTATTAAACACAGTTCCATATGTCATTGCATTTGAGCTTAGAAATACATCATAGCTGTATTTTATGTGATTGCCTAGTTTACTTGTTGCTGCAGGTAAAAATGAATATCAAATGAATATGGGAGTTAAAGCATAACAAGATATCAGTTAATCCTGGTCCAGCATCCCGGTCAGACAATGTTCCCTACAGAGAGGTTATCAGATGAACTGCACTTGTAGGTGGCGTCCTCGCGATCTAGGCTGCATCCGTTGGTTGTTTGGGAGTCTTTGAGTGATGAATTGATGGAGCAGTGGAAGCAGAAGGCATAGAAAAAGGCCAGCAGGAGCAGAAAGCAGACCGCACAAAAAATGGCCACAATCAGGATGGTGTGCACTTCCATGTGCAACTTCTCTTGTGGGAGAAGTGTGGTGGTGGTCAGGAGGCTAGCAGTGAAACGGGGCAGCAGAGGAGTCGCTGTGGACAACTGGGGCTGCATGGAAGTCAGGTGGATGACCTCTGGCATGATGGGAGGATGTGCTCTGGAGATTTAGTTGCAGCTTTAAGAAGAAAACATTTTTTGTAATTTTCTTTACCACATGTAGAGATGAACACTTGCATTAGTAAGATACAGTAGTAATATCTAATTAAAGCAAGACAGTCACGTGTAACAATAAACCAATCAGTTGAAAACAACAGAATAACACAAGCTTAACATTATGAAATTTGGGGCAAAGCTTAGCATGGCAGATAAAGTCTGGCATTATTAATTTTAGCAACACAATTCCACCCAGTATAATAAAAAGCAGCAGGTTAATTATCTTTCCCTCAGACAACCAAACGCAGATTCGTCTCTTGTTCCTACCTGTGATGTGTAGTTGCAGTGTTGTTTTTCTGTCTGTCTGTGTGCAGGACTCTGTGCAGGGCTTCTGTTGGTAAACACAGCCTTGGAAAATGAGAGAAATGGAGGACAAGAGAAAGAGAGAGAAGGAGAGAGAGAGGGAGAGAGCGCGCTGGACTGAAGAGGAAAGGTGGCTGGTGGACCACTGGTAACAGGGAGGGTTGCCATGGCAACACTCGCTGAGGGGACACTCGCACGGGAGTGACATCATATCACCTCAAGATTAATAATGTGTTTTATAGTCAACAGATGGAGATGTTTGGACATTTTTAAACAAATGGAGCAAAATGAGTTCAAAATGAAGAGTAATCACCTAATTAAAATGATTTCAATCTTTAATTTATTTGTGTTTGCAGGCAAAAATAAAACCACCCTCCCAATTTGAGCTTTAGAATGCAACAACAAGAAAGACGTGAAATTATATTGTGTCATATCGCTTGTTTGGAAATAGCAGAGGCTCCTCTTCGGCCCTGAGATTGATCAGACCCTCTAATACTGCCCCCTGTTGGTAAAAGAAGCAGCACTGAACAGCCCATTACAAAGTGCTAACTCATCTCCCCGTCCTCCCAGCTCCTGTGCCGTCTGGTCTCTTTCAAACTGCCATAATGATCCTTTAGTACAAATTCTAATTGGCCCCACACCTCCTGCTGTGCTCCCTCAAAAGAAGCCTAAAAATGTTTTAGGACTTGCTCCAAATTTTAGTCGCCATGGAGATGACTAAATTATTCAACCAATAATCGGTAATTTTGTTAACACTTTCCAAGCAAACTAAATGGCAGTTTCCCCCCCTCACCACTCCCCAAGAACAACTCATAAATACCAGACAAAAAAATAAAAAATAGCAAAAATATTCATTTGCATAATTTCATGTAGAGGAGGACTCAGAACAAAGCCTGCCAGCTGATGTGATTTTAGAGTGCTTTCAGATGGTTAATTACAGCTCCAGACAATAGAAACAAAGGATCCATTAAATCCAACTGCAGTTAAGCAGAGCCAAAATGGCTGAATGGAGGGCTTAGTCTACACCAAGGTCAGTCTAAAGGACAAATATGTGAAGAATGACCACAAGGGTGTGTGGGCCCTCAAGCCTGGAGGGTCTCTGACTGCTGTCCTCCCTGGAGGAATGAAGTGACTCTAAAACCAATGATCTGAACCATCCTTCTGCGGAGCCCAAAACAAAGAAAACCAAGAAGGATTTTACTCAAACTTTCTCACACAAAGCAGACTATTTGCATTTCTGCCGGAAGAACACGCAGCGCTCACAGCTGGATGTGAGGTGTGTCATATGACCAACTACCTCTGTGAAAAGCGATCCTGACAAACAGACACATTGCTGCAAGAGAGGCTGCATACCATGTAACAGCCCCAGAATTAACATATAAAACATTTGAGAAAAAGTGTCCCTGCTGAAAATTAGTCAGCCTCTCTGCGTGTAATTTCCTGCACTGTTTGTTCTGCTGCGCCTTGAAGATCTGATATCTTGTTTTGCCATGCAATGTGAGTGCGTAATTGTAAACTCTCTTCTCTCCAACTCTTGCTTTTCAATTAGTCTCTTTCTCACTGTACAATGTAAGAGCTTGTCATCATGTTGTGGAAATAAAGCAAGATGACAGCTGAGCAGGAGCCGATCAGCTTGTTATTGTTCCTCTTGTCACTCAGTGATTTTTCTTACGGTCGCATTTGTGTGTTTTCTGTCTGTCACTGACAGTTTTAGAGCTGTAATTTGACCGGTAATGCGGCTGCCCCTATTGTTTGTGCATGTATGTACATATATTTAGATCATCTGAATACTGATGGCTTCAGCTGATTTGAAAACAAGTCAAACAAAATAGCAGAAATGACTAATCAATTTATTGTCAAAAACTCCCAAAACACATACTTTACACTCACACCAAACTGGTCTCTATGTAACTGACAAACCGCAACAGTCCTACATTTCTACACACTCAGCTTGGGTTTCTGAGTGTTTAGGGAAGCACACAGATTCACCAGACAAGGAACTTTGGGAAGATGGGAACAAAAACATAATTTGTTTTTTTTTTTAGGTCAGAACAGTAATTAATAAATTCCTAATTTACTTATTGTAGCTAAAATGTTTATTTTTATTAGCTACATTTGCAAAATATCCATAAAAATGACACAAATTGTAAAAACAAAATTAGCATTCAAATCTGTGAGGGGAGCTGAATCTGTCAAAGATGAGGTTTGCAGATATTGAATGACGGGACATATTTTTGTGATCCCTCATTTGACGCTGCCCCTCGGTTTGACTCCGGTCGGTGGTGTTTGAGATGCTGGTTCACTTCTTCTTGTTCACAATGTTGTTGCAGATCCAGTTCATGCCATCCTATTGATGAAAAAAAAAAATCACTTTCATACATGAGTCCAGACAGTCTGAGGATGAAAAACAGTCAAGATCATCCAACTAAGCAGGTGAAAAACATTATTGAGAGAATAAAGTCTCCATTAAAACAGTTCAGAGTGATTTTCAATGCAATATTGTGCCGCAGGAGCATAGGGAGCACTTTTATGTGGCTAATTAGGTTCCCTCTGAAGGAGAAATCAATAAATCAGAGTTGGCTCTGACCTGTACTCCCTCCCCTGACACAGCTGAGCAGGCCTGAATCTGCCACTCGCGGTCCCGGTATGTATGCAGATTCAGTCCCTCGGCAATCTCGCTGGCCGGTGATGCTGTGGCCAGATCCTGCTTATTGGCAAAGATGAGCACCGGAACGCCCTTTAAATTCTCCTCATCGATCAGCTCAGACAGCTCCTGCACATACGTACACATGCAACCACTTGTAAGCGACTTTTGTGAAGAAAATATGTGATATTGTTAATTTTGCTTTGGTTTTTGTCAGAATGCATCTGCAGGCTCACCAGACCCGTCTCCTCAAACCGCTTCTTATCTGCACTGTCAATGACATAAATCTGAAACAGCAAACACAGTTTACTAGCATCATATCCACATTTACTGAAAAGAAAACAGACAGTTCATGGATGATAAGATTTCTTTTTTGCCTTCACATTTGACTATCTGCTTGGAAATCACTGAAGGTGCCCAAAACTCAATGTAAAATAACAATAAAATACACCTTTTGTCACATTGTTTCAATAAGATTAGAGTTTTACCTTCATTAAAATACAATTTAAGCACTTAACCTGTGCTTACATGTACTACACTGTCCACACATATAGCAATTTAGTATGTAAAAAGTATCATAATTTAGGTATTTTCTGTTATGCTAATTGTCAGAAAAAAATGTAGATTTGAAATTACTTTAAATAAATGTAACTACTCACCAACAGGTCTGTGTTTTCCAGGTACTTTTTCCAGAAGGGCCTGATCTTCCTCTGTCCTCCAATGTCCCAAACGTTGAGCTTCATGCCATGAGAGGCAACACTCTTTATGTTGAAGCCCTGAAAGAAAACACAAAGCTGGAGTCACTGTACTACACATCACCGCCTTCAATTTAAAACTGTTCCGCTACACCTGCAAAGTCTTGTAAACGGTTATGAGGCAATTCATTAAGTGGCAGTGTACTAGAACACGGTCTTGTGTATTAAATTAATCACTGTTTGATTACTCTCTGTTGAAAACTCGTTACGTATCAGCAGGAGCGTTTACGCGTTTATAAGGACATGGTCACTGTGTTAATCCGCAGACGTTTTTCATAACATAGCTCCTCTCTGTTTCAGCTGGCTAAGTTGTATAACAACTTTATCCTGAGGGCCAGCTGAGGCACAGATCTGAGGATAAGACTGGAAGGATCAAGTGAAGTGTTTGTGTTCATGTGCCAAATCTGATTTATCTTTGTGGCGACCATTGGCATGTCATACTGCACCACATCCTCTCTGTCTGCTGTCTGATCAAGTGTCACACTTGCTCAGGACCTGGAAGTGCATCTGTTGATGTCTTGTCTTGTTGCGGTAGAGCAATGCGAGGGTATTAGATAATGATATTAGAGGTTAGATAATTACATCAGAGGGAGGTGATAAAATATGGGACGCCGCCAGAATGCCAGGATCTTCTCAGAAAAAGTGTTGAGAGCATGCAAATCAGCAGGGTCATGTAAGGCCGCGGTTTATCTCCCGATGAAAGGTTGTTCAACAGGATAATGGCGCGATGCGACATGCATTATCATTTCACTGACGAGTGGTTAAAGCATGTGTCATATAAGGCCAATCAATTCATTTCACAGTGTGTCAGAAAACCAAAGGTCATCTGAATCCCATTAGTTTGAGCGAGAGTGTGCGTTGGTCCAGCTGGTCTTACAAGATTACACCCAATCCTCTGGGTTATAGTATTATGAAAAAAAGAGACTGTCTTCTGATAAGCTTCAGTCAAACAACATAAATCCATCATTATAAAACAGTGTATTTTTTTTTGTCAAAAGCACCCAGCAGACAAATTGCTTTAATGTCGAAAGCATGGTAACTCGTTTGTTAACAAAATTCTGATGGAATATTGCTGGCAGAGTAACCCTGTTTATCTGAAACACACTTAATAAAGAACATCAGGTAATTATGTTGTAGTGGCTCAGCTGTTCATGGTGAGATGAATTCAATTAAACAAAGACACAAAAACATCATCTGCGAGTGTGTCGCGTAGTGTTTCTTATTATGCCGTGCAGGCCTGCTGCACACACAGCTCGCTCTCACCTGTGTTGGTGTGATAGTGTTTACGTCCTCAGAGGCGAGGCTTTTCAGCAGTGTGGTCTTGCCAGCGTTGTCCAACCCCAGTAGCACTATCCTGACCTCCTGCTCTGTGGATCCCTTCAGTTTCTCTATGACAGAGAGTAAGCCCTGCAGACGGGCAGGAGGGTCAGTGAGGGAAACAGAACAGCGTTATCCAGATCATAAGACTGACTGCAGCACCTTTAAGTACTTGTAGATTACATTTATCTCATGTGTCTTAAGTATCATTTGTTGCTGGATTTTTAAAACTCCTGTTTTTGGTTTAGAATACAAAACATGCACAATTCACAGTAATGGTAAAAAAAAAAAAAAAAGACTTCTACGGATTAAATCAGGCAAGAGTGTCATCCAGTTCTGACATTATATTATTGGAAAGCCAGATGATTGAGCAAAAGAAAATGATCTTCTTTACTTTCCTCCAGGGTGTAATGTTGCGCTGACATACTCTCGAAACATCCAATATCATGAGGTAAATGAAAAGACAGATACCATTTCCAACTGAAAACTAATAAAATCTTCCTGACCTCGTTCTGACTCGAGGTCAAAGCGCCCCTCGCAGACGGCAGTGTTGAGCATACATATGTGTGGCCGCGACGCTCCACCTTGCACTCCCGTCTCCGGTAGCTACTTTACAACTAACACTCACATTCAGTAACAATGAATCTGCTGCTTCATTTAGAGCTCCATTCATACATTAGTGACCTGATTAATTAACTAATTAGTCTGGGAGATTGTACAACCAGACAGAGCAGCAAGACTGCAAAGGTACTGTAGGTTTAAACATTTGAAATAATGCAACAGATCCTCGTGTCTGCATGATTAACTGCACATCGCAGAGATCCCATTTAGGAGCATTATCATAGCTGCTATATTGTATAAACACAACCAAAGGAATTTAGATAATCCACCTGTGGCTGAGAGCTGCATCTACATACAGAAATACTGTAAAATGTCTGATGATTCACACTGTGTGAGTCATGACCACCTGTGGGAAATGATTTTGTATCAATGAAGGCTCACATTTGGTTTTATAAGTCCCGTTACTCCAGATCAGGTCACCTACCTTTTGAGCTTCTCCCATGTTGGTGTGTTTCCTGTGGCTTGGCTGGAGGGCTGCAGCTACATTCTCCAGTGAAGCTCACACAGGTGTGTTAGCTATCCAGGTCACCCAGGTTAGCTATCCAGAAAATGGAACCAGCTACCTCGGTCTTTTCTCGCCTCCTTCTCTATGAACTTGAGTGGGTTAAGTGCTATGTGTGTATGTGATTGTAATATCTACCTGGGCGTCAATTGCTCCTCAGTGTCACTGTAGAGTTAGCAAGCAGGAAGAGGGGGAGGGTGGATGGGACTGGGATTAGGAGGCCAGAATTAGCCCTAGTCATCCATGCAAAGGCCACCCCATTCTCCCTCCCCCTCCTTCCTCCGTCCATCCCTCCATCTCCACTTTGCAGTGGCTTTACCTGGATTATCCCTTAGCCACCTGCCATAGGAGGAAACAGAATACAGTCCTTCCTGACCCACTCACACACACAGAGAAAAAAAAAAAAGAAGTTTCTGCCATATGGTTGAAGGAAAAATATGCTGTTAATGCAGAAAAACAAAGACACTCGGGGCAGCGTGAGCACTAGCAGCATGCGTGCGCCGAACACATACACTTGAAAGGATTATATCATGTTGTTGCACCAGGGAACTTAGTATTTCTGTGTTCATAAGTCAACTCTCAAATCCCACATACATCCCCCTCTTGGAGAGGAGTGGATAGCATTATCGTCCCATATATCCATTACACGGCAGCCACTGTAAAGCTGCTCTGTGTAGTGTGCGCTCCTGTGAGTAGAGCATTCGGCAGGATTAGTGCGAGCACGGCTATCCTGCGTCTGGATTAAAACATTTCTAGGCTCTTTTTCTCAACTGAACAGGCTAACATGACTGCTGCGTTACATCATGAATTCACCCTGCTGTGAAAAAAGGCCCACTCACAGGCTTGTAACCACATCTGATCACACACGCTTAGGCTCAAAGACAGAGACTGGGGAGTTTTTATTTCTGTATTAAATACTACAACAGTGGATTATGAAAAAAGGTCAGTATTCATGACATATAAATGTGACAGAGTGTGTCTCATTCAGGAGTCTCTTGGTGTGAATGGAGTTGGACCGCCAGTCTGCCCAATCTGTGCCCTCTGCTGCATCCTCTCTCTGTGTCTAGCTGCACAAAAAAACAAACAAAAAAACATTATCACTCTCATGTTTGTAGGGGGAAATGTTGCTGGAGTTTGCAATCAGTTAGCTTAGCTTAGCACAAAAACTGCCTCATTCCCAGGATAACAGAATTCACCGACCAGAACCTCTAAAGTTCTTTAATTATCACATTATGTTTAATCCAAAGTGTAACAATGACAGTTTACCACAGTGACAGTTAATATAATAACTGGCTTTTGGCTCCAGTTTCATGTACAGACATGAGGCTGTCTCTTCTTGCTTGACATTTGGCAAAAAAAGCAAATAAGTGATTTCCAAAATAATATTCCTTACATTTTTTTTCATGCTGCTAATCGTAGACTTGCAATATTGACTCATCTCCACACAAACAGATGATGATATATTGTTAGTGAGCTTTAGAAGTGCTGGTGGAGGAGGTGGATTTACCTTTGCACAGAGCCAGATTAGCTGTTTTACCTTTTTCTAGCCTGTGTGCTAAACTATGCTGAGTGGCTGCTGACTACAGCCTTACACTTGAAAGATTAGTCCATTAAATAAGACCACAGTAGTACCAACATCTCGTCTAAATCGTTTCATGAAAGCAAACACGTGCCTTTAACAGAATGCTTTGAGGTATTTTAAATATGCTATTTATACACTAAGAGGTAACGTAGACCTACAATATACATATATATATATATATAAAGAAGATATTTGAGAAACAAGAGGTGCTTTATTTGTTGTCCTTCCCTTTTTGTTGTCAACCAGCACAAACACTCTAAACTGAGCTCCTACCTTTGTCTTTTTCCAGCTTGAACTTCATAGCAAGCCCCAGAACCAAGACCAAGGCCAAAGCTGCAACACCACAGATCACCAAGAGGATCACGCTGTTGTCTGGACAAGAACACACAATTACACACACAAAAACACAGACCGGCAGCCACAACACGTGCTATAAAGGGTTGGTGAAGTGTTTAAGCATTTCATTATTTATATTAAAATCCAAGAAATGTTACTGCTTTCTTTTTTTGTCCTATTAGAAATTGTAAAATGCACCACATTCAGGCCCTTGGTTAATGACTTCAAATCCATAGTCAGAACAGCATAGAGATGTGTACGTACTGTGTACAGTGACATCGTGTGGTGAAGACGTGTAATTGCCACACAGGCTCTGCACAGAGCAGATGTATTCGCCTGCATCTTTCGAAAGCACTTTGCGAGAGAGCTTTTGTCCTTTTTTGTTTTTCAATTCGGTCCCATCCTTGTTCCACTTATACGTCACATTCATATCGGAAATGTTATGGAGGCAGGTTAGAGTGATGTCATCGCCCTCCTGTGCTTCGGATTGAGTGCCGTTGATAAACACCTTAAAGTCTGATGGGCAGAGTAAACACATAAGGGAAGCAGCGGTGATGGCGTTGGTTAAACAAATGTGTTTCAGCCCACTGTCAACAACAAGGATATTTTTAAAAGGTACCTCTTCTGCAGTTTTGTGAAACATTGGTTAATGTTTCTGAACAAAAAAAAAAGCAAACACAGCCTGAAATTAATTTCAAACAGAGACCACATGACACACTCCAGGTATTACACCATTTGTTTCTTAGGTAAAATAATGCATAATTATTTTCTGGCAGCATTCTAACCTAAAAGTACAATTCCAGCAACGCACCATTCTCCTACAACACCCAACTGACAGTTACTGCGTTTACTAGGCTGGATGTGAAATTCCTGAAATTTGTTTTGAAGTAAACAAATAAAAAGAAAGAGAGGACAAACCATTAATGCAGTCAGTGATGTTTGGACAGAGCCCGCAAGAATCTATAGAGAAAACAGATGGAAGGACACGGAAAAAATAGCACAGAGAACATTTTTTTTCCAACGTATCTTGCCTTGCAATTTATTGGAAGACAATGTTCAAGGTAGATTAGCCGCTACATAACATTTCCAGATGTAGCCCATAAAAAGACTGAGTGATTCTCTTTGTTTTTTCACCTGCTAGAGCTTCTCCTGTGACGTTACATCGCAGGCACTCGACAGGAATGCAGGTAGAGGCAACGTGAGCTGAAATAACAGAATACAGACTGCATTATGTCGCGCTGAATTGAAATATGCACTGACAGAGAATATGCACAAAAATGTATGAGAAAGTCAAAGTTTGTCCCTTACATATGAGGAGATGACCGAGCACAAGATGCAGGGATAGCTCCCTCATAACTGGACAAGACTTGCTTTAGAACTATTTAGTTGAAGAACTGAACAAGATGAATGCCTAAAAAATAAAAACAGCATTTAAGCAAATTAGGAACAGCAAATTCAATTAACACGAGGCTACATGAAGCATTAAATATCATTACAAAACTGAACATGTTATAATGCTTAAATGATTTTAGTTTACCCGTGTTGTCTCTTCACACGCAGACGTAAATGTTGTCCTCCTCTACTTTGCTTAACTGAAAGGTCTTTGCGTCGGAAAAGGCAAAAGAACTGATTATAAACACTGATAGCAATGCAAATGAATTCATTCCTGGAAATTTACAGCACAAACAGTGCCACTCTTTGTATGTTTTGAAGGCAAAAGTGACAATGATAGTGGGCTGCTGCTGCTGCTTTTATGTAAATTGAGTGAGGTTGAGGTTAAAGCGCAGGGATTTTTTACACTTGTTACAGAAACAGAAAAATGAGAGGTAGAGACAGACTGAGAAGGAAAGCTACTGAGAGGCAAAGGTATGCCGAAGCATAGCCTGTTATCAGGAAAACAGGGGTTTACGTATGCAAACTACCCGCTGCCTCTGCACACTCCATAATGTGACACGTTTGAAGGATGTCTTTGCTCAGAGCTTTTTGGATTACAGTCAAGCTGAATGAATTTTAAGAGTCAAAGCTCTGAAATACATCATTATCTTTCACTGGAGTCATGCATGACCTTCATACACATCTACTTATTCACACAGTTGCCAGCAGAGAGTGCTGCTGATCATCCATCACTGTTCTTAATGCTTCCTGTTCAGGTAGACGGGAGGCTGGAGCTTTTATAGAGCAAGTGAAAGAGAAAGAGAAGGAGTTCAGATTGGACAGGACACACTGCTAAATAGTTCAACTGCAGTTTAAACGGTGAACATACAAAGTGCACACAGAAAAAGCCTGACCATGTTTTCGTCAATTCAAATCAGGATGAATATATTATTTAGCCTGGTGTTGTTCCCCTGTCGATTTGTGTTTCTTGTTGCCACGAACACATTGCACCTATAGTGTGATCTGTCGTGTTAGAGATGCCTAATCATCAGCTGCCCTCACCCACACCCACAATGGAGGGCAACAGCGTAAAGAAACGCAATTAAAGAGGAAGCAGACTGACACAAGACTGGGGTTTTTACCATTCTGTCTGCCCTCAAGGTCTCTGTTGCTGTTAACAGCATAACAGGAAAAAAGATGACCCCAAGTCTTCTTCTAATTGCTTGATTTTCTTCTAACCTAAAACTAGGTAATATTGAGTTGTTACAAGGATGCTGGTGCTGAAGATCGTGAAGCACAAAGAGCAAATTTTCCCAACTGCTGTCAGTCTCTTGTTGAAGGAAGTAAACCCAGACCACTTGGCCCTGAAAAACCGTTTAAAGTAAATGGCCTTTGAAAGAGATTTACATTAATTACACGACCTTAAGCTGTTTGTAAAGAGGAATGTAAGCTTTATTTTGTGCTAATTACAGCTCTGAAGTAGCTCTAGTTAAAATTTTCCTGAGAAATTAATTAGGTGGCACTGCCAAAGTATTGTCTATTTATTAAGATCCCCATTAGTCATGCCCAAAACAAGGAAAAACATATGGCTTATCATACACAGTTTATTTACAGTGCTTTACAGGCAAAGATTAAAAATCAAACCATGTAAAAGATCACATTACAAACAAGTTGAATGAACTTCATGCAAAATTTATGGACTGCTAACTAACAACTTAAGCACATATTTTCTTGTTTTTTTTTTGTTTGTTTGTTTTACTGCTTAGAATTTACACAATCAGGTCACTTTTGTCTCTTTCATTTTTCTATTTCCTTTTAATTTTTTTCTTTTTCCCCCCCCAGATTTTCCATTGCTCAATCTGGATCAGTGTTTCATCAGGTGCCATCAGCATTTATGAGAGGATCTCCAAAATTTGTGACTAAAATTCCTACAGTATTTGCATGCTAGATGTTGCTGTATTGCTCACATGCTACTGTAATATCCTAACAGTAGCATGCTAAATGTTAGCATATTACTCCAGGAGACGACTGTAACATATTGACAGTACAATTTCAATGTAAGCATAACAAACAGACTACTGTAACATGCTACAATAGGTATTTGCATGCTAAATGATAAAATATTTTTCTAACAGGCTACTGTTTTAGTATGCTAAATGTTAGTATATCACTCCAGCACCCTACTGTAATATGCTAACACTACTATTAGCATGCTGAATGTGAGAATAATATTCTGATAAGGGTAATGTAATATATTAACCTTAGTATTAGCATGGTAATGTTAGCATATTACTCCGACAGGCTACTGCAACACATTAGCAGTAGTAATAGCATGATAAAGGTTAGCATATCACTTCACTAGGCTACTGTAACATGGTAACAGTAGTATTAGCATTAGAAATGTTTACATATTATTCTAACAGGCTTTAATTTGCTGCTGTATGCAAATTTCCCCTCTGTGGAATTAATAAAACTTATCATATTTCATATTGTGCCGTACAGTATTAGCATGCAAAATATTAGCATATTACTCCAACAGTCAACTGTAGCATACATCAGTAGTACTGGCTTGCTGAATGGCAGCATGTTATTCTGACAGGCTATTGTAACATGCTAACAGTAATATTAGCATGATAAAATTCCAAAGTTAAAAAATAAACTAGGCTAAATTTAAATGTTAGGAAGAGTAAAAAAAAAGCTCCTAAATGAATTAAAATACCATGATAACAGTCTTACTGTTTTAATATTTAGGTGGATAAATACTAATGTGTTTTTAAGGTCCTCTAAATTTTATAAACATGTCTTGCTGGAGCAGGTGGTGTTACTTCTAATAGTGCGCATGCGTCAAAGTGATGCATTTGGGATGTTTATTTAGTAACAATACAACAAATCAACATTTAAAAAAAAATAAAAATAAAAAATCCTATCTACTTTTATGCTGCTGTGTTGTGGCCATTGAGCATAAGGCCTCAAGATTATATCCTGATATTATCTTAAAAAATAAATAAATAAAAAGAGGTTTTGCACCGTTAATTAAGTTACCCAGCCACACCTGGTCATCAGTCAGTGCGCATGTCAGGACTTGCTACATCGTCAAGGTGGAAGTCGTTAATTAACTCTGACCTGGACGTTTCTGGTGCTGTGCTGCTGTCGTTTCTTTCGTCGCACATTGTGTTGCGTCCCCCGAGGATGGTCGCTTTCAGAGGACTTTATCACAGCTTCTCCCGCCTGGCAAAAGCTGCAGCGCAAAAGCAGTGCAAGAAATATGACAAATGGTGCACCATAGGAGGTGGCATCATGGCGGACAATAAGGTATGACAACAGAGGCGTCGTTAGCGTCTCAAAACTTGGACTTAGGCCAAGGAATGTTTAGATTTTTACTTGGTAATTGCACCGCTTTTAAGATATTTTCATACTATAGTAATTTTATAATGTGAGACAGTGTGATGTAGGCAAAGTAAGGCCATGCTGCTTTCTTTCTGGGCTCAACCTGATATCCACATCCATCCATCCATCCATCCACCCATCTATTATTGTCTTAAGTTGCATGTAAAAGAAATTTGAATTCCTGAGGCTTTAAAAAGTAAAGGAGCGGAAGTTCACTCATAAAGTTCCATAACACAATACCCAGAAAACTCTGTCCAGATCATATATAAAGTTTATCCAACTACAGCAACCTACAATAAAACAATCAGATGTAGTAAAATGTTTGCTAAAGTTAAGTTAATGATTAGAGAGGTCATGTTTTGTATGTAGTAAGGGGAAGCATCCATGCACATAATCATGTCTACAAATATCCTGCTGTTTGCCTATGAAAGAGAAAAGTCTTTATTTTGACTTCAGTGAACAGTTTAGACTTTTACGAACAGTGAACAGGCTTTAACGCAATCTGAAGGTCTGATAAATAGATACAAGACCATTTAAAGATATGTTGTTAGATTTGTGATCAAACACAAAAAAGTAGATGCAGGGCTTTTTATAAAACATTCGGGGCAATAGTCTCAGATGGCCAGGCCTAACTGTGCTACTTAGGACAATCAGACTTAGGCTGAATGGAGCGTACGTGTCTGACTCTTTTGTAGAAAGTCTACAGTCGGCTTGCAATTTATTTTGGAATCCACTTAGATTCATGTATCCGCAGAATAATACTCATATCATGAACTTTTAATTTGTCTGTGCAAAGCCTCATCAAAATGAGTTTTTTGCTTTAAGAGGACTTTGAATAGTGTGAAGTCACATAGTGGATTTGTGTTGTGCAGGAAACTCAAAATTTGAAGTTTAACAAAGAAAAGAATATTTACTGCTGCCCCGTGTTGTACATAGTTTGACTTTGTGTGTTCCACATTGAAGCTTAAATCTGCTTTGCTGTGTTTCAAAAAGCAGAAACCTATGGTACGTGCTAAAAACAAAGCTTCTCAAATGCAGCGTGGCGGCAAAGCTGCCGTCGATGTCGTATGACTTTTAAAAGCTGCGTTAAGTAAGAAATACAGCGACTGCACATCAAAAGCAGAATGAGTGCGACTGTCTTCGACTGTGTCCCCACATCATAGTGTTTCTCAAGACGTAGGCTGAGAACAGTTTGATCATAGTAACCATACTTCCTCTTTTGTGGCTTGTTGCTATGGCAAGACTTCCCTTCCAGGCAGGAAGACCCAAGTGATGAGTTTTTGAGTGTGTGTGAGAGAAGTGTGCATCAAGTTTGGGTGGAGCACTCTGCTGTGTCCCCTGACAGTGTACACATCGCACAAGACTTCGGTTTTTAATCTGGTGTTTCGGCCACCATGGCGAAGAACTGCAATGCTTTAGGGATTCCTGTTGGCCACATGGTGAGTTGGCACAACTCTTGTTAGGTTTGATTTGGTTCTGTAGTGGTCTCGTGGGTCCAGTGGTTCGGTTATGCGCTCGTGATATTATAGGAGGCTTTGTCAGCCCTTACATAGTGGAAGTTCAAGACTGTGAGCAGATTCAAAAGGGGTAATTTAGAGTTGAGTGTATTGAATATCTCTAAGTTGGAGCCTGAATGCCTTTCTAAAATTTAGACTCCTGGTCTAGTCTTTCTGTCAGTTTTCTACCGGGGTGATACCACTGAGCTGACATCCAGTCTAGAGTATCAAGAGTGCGGTGGAGCAGTTGTCTTGCATTGGCTCGCATTGTCGGCCTCCACTCCTCGGAAGCGCCAGGACCAATCAGACTTTGTGGCTACAGTTGGTTGCTACTGAAAACAGGCTGGGCCTTCCTGAGCCAGAGGCAGAAACCAAGCCATGCCTGTTGGCCAATCTGTCATGTGTGGGCTGAGCTGGCTTCAGTTTACTCAGTGTGAGATCATTATGTTTCTTGAAATGGTTCAGTGCTGCAAGAGGTGTGAAAGTATATCTATAGATGTATTTTATTGAAGCCAAAAGGTTCAGGATGTTACGTAGCTCCACAAAAGGGCTTTCTGTGCTTTGCGATTTGTGTGGATTGAAATGTGGAAATCTCTTCTCTTGCACACAGTGTGTTTGTGTATCCGTCTCTCTGCTTAAAGCAATTTTTTCAGAAAATCCCAAGTGTGAAGAATGAAAGGTGCGCAAGGAGGAAGATGATGAATCATTTGTTTTCATCACAGTTTTTAGAAACTGTGCATGAAGTGTTTGTGACTTCTCCCGTTGACTTCCTGCTGTCCTGACTCAAGCCTGGGAAGTTTATTTGTAGACACCAGCTTGTGTTGTTGGAACCAGAGTTTGCAGAGAAGAGCAAAAAAAAAAAATTGAAGAGGTGGAGCCACAGAGGAGCTCACACCTGCAGAAACAGTCAACCCAGTTCAGCCTTATATGGTCAAAGTGTAGCAACTGCAAAGAGCTGTTATCAAGAGCAGAGTTGTAGTGTCACTCTCACTATATGCACTAAAAAACACTCGCATGCATATCTTCTCACTTGCAATTTGTTTAAGGAAATGGAAACCTTAAGGCTACGATTCTCATGCATTAAGATTTCTGTCTGTCTACTTCAATATTAAAGATGGATAAAGATATTTTAAAGTTTTATGGAATGATAAATAATATACTAGAAAGTACTGAGACTGTGCCACTTAAGATATATTTTGTAGTATCACTGAACATTTAAATGCACAGTAGGTTTCCTAATCTTACATTTACCTAAATGCCAATCAGAGTGTGAGTGATGGTTAACTGTAACAGTAGTTATTGTGTATACCTTGCATCCAGCATGCTCTCTAAGCAGGTTACTGTACACAGGACTAACCTGCAAACACAGACAGAGAAGCACAATCACTTTCACACCTCTGGGCAATTTTAGATATTGAACTTACAAGTCTGTGGACTGTGGGAGGAAACCAGAGCCCCCAGAGGAAACCTAGACCGAGGAGCATGTGAACTACAGACAAGTGCTTATGAATTAAAACCTTCCCTCTGTGTTTTGAGCCAGTCGGTCTCTCTTTAAACAAGACTTCCATAAACTTGATTCTTGAGCAGCAGTGCTTCTGTGTTTCCATTCTTGGATCAATATGTAGTTATCGTGATACCTGGGTCACATGCAAACACAGTTGTCCGTAAAGGTTTGTGTGTAAATAGTTTGCAGAGTTCAGTGAGCAACTGTGACCGTGCTTGTGTAGAAACAGAAAGAGCTTCTACCAGATGTAAATTTTGAAAGATCAGAAAGCTGAATGAGAGCTTTTGTCATGGTGGTACAACCACTTCCTGTGAAAACAGCCTCGGCTGATTGCTCTGCAGTGTGACACAGAGGAAAAAAACAAAAAGCAAAAAAAACATGCAGCTGTTGCTCACATTTCACTTCCTAAACGGCTGCATGCTGGTGTATTCATACTGTGTGGATCACACTGTGTAGCTGTTGCAGTAACTTTGAAATGTATTGAAAAATCTCCACATTTTTGTGTGAAATCAAACAAAAATGATTCATTTTTGACTGTGTGAACTGGTGTTAGTTATGGTGCAATTGTTCTTTGCTATCATGGCTATGTAAGTCACTCAAGGGATTGTTTAATTTCTCAACTACACCAAAATGTACTTTAATACCATAGACAGGAGTTCCATGACAACCTCAGTGAAGAGAATTCCATTTTATGTTCTTATAAGCTTGAGTTAGTTTTAGTGTTGTTCTAAAGTTCCCTGACTTATTTCTCTCTGTGTTCACAGAGCCAGGCAGTGTCAGATGGAGGTGAGCATGAACAGCGCACACTGCCGATTCTGTACATCTCGCATTTCTACAGTCTGAACGTGTCTGTGCATGAAATTATCTGATTCAGTGTCGTTCCTGGTCATGCTTTTTGGTGCTGATAAATGGGTGTGTTTGTGTCTGGGTGTGTTGTAGAATTGAACATGTCTGCGCGGGGCTGTGGAGGCAGCAGCTCCAGCCTTCCAGGGACTCCAGGCGGAGAGGCCGGCCCCGCCAACAGTGTGCTGAGCTGGGCCGTCTCCTTTGAGAAGCTGTTGGAGGATCCCTCTGGGGTCCGTTATTTTACGGTAGTGTAATTTTGTAGTTTTCAACAACAGAATTTCAAGGGCAGATGTTTTCTAGCTGAGACCTCCCGCTAAGCCACATGCGTTCATGCAGTGTACTTGTGTGCTTGTCCACAGGCGTTCTTGAGATCTGAGGTTAGTGCGGAGAACATTTTATTCTGGCAAGCTTGTGAGAAGTTCAAAAGGATTCCAGACAAGTTCTTGGACGAGGTAGGATGGCACTTTTCTACCTCTTCACACAGTGAATTAGCCTTGCTTTATACTTATGTGTTTATGTGTGTGTAAACTATATTTAGAGCTGATTAAAAAAATAAATGCCCTGAATGCTCATTTCCTTTTCAACATTTTTTTTTTGACATGAAGTGGAAAGTTACTGTACCGCAATGCAGCAGTAATCTTCAGTTGTTTTACTCCGTTATCAAACTTTAAGTAATATGAAACAGCAATTTTCTAACTCTTCCATTGAATTCAGTGAAGACAGAAGCTGTTTATAGCCATAATTCTGGTATTTGCACCAGCTGTTTAAATACAAGTGGCCACCTGGGATGCTTCAGAAGCTAACACTAACTTTTAATCTATTTTGTACCTCCCTGGAGAAATATTGTTCATTTAATGAATTCTGTTGGTAATGGAACAAGTTAAGGCACCAAATGACTGAAGTGATATTAGTCCACACATCGACATGGTTTCTGTGGTTGCTCAGCTCTCTCTGAAGTGAATTGCCCTTTTGCAACTTGTATGACTTGCAGTATAGATGCTTGAATTAATTCATGCTACATTTAACAAGGAGAGACAAGTCAGTTAGCAGCTTTTCCCACACTTAGTGGTGTCTTAGATTGGCATTAAAAGCTAAATGCTCAGATGAAATCCACAGGGAAATTAATTCACAGTGTCACTGAGTGTGTCCGTTCTTGCTGATGTGTCAACAGCCTCTAAACAATAATTAAGAAACAAAGTTTAGGTCATATCTAATGTTCAGGATGATTCAGTCTAATGAGCTGCTGTTGTTCCCAGCTGAAAGCAGCAGCTCGCTCCATCTACAACACCTACCTGTCTGACAATGCACCCTACTCAGTCAACATTGATGATACAGCCAAGACAGAGGAAAAGGATCTGGAACAGCCCACACCTGACATGTTTAACAAAGCTCAAGCACAGGTCTGTAGGTAGTCCACACTCCAATTTCACCTCAATAATACAGTTATTTATTTTTGCTGGTGTAGACTAATTGTATGCTCCACTCGCTCTGCTTTGTGTTAGATATTTAAACTGATGAAGATGGACAGCTACAGGCGCTTTGTGCGCTCTCCTCTCTACCAGAGCTGCACCTTGGCAAGTGTAGAAGGTAAACTTCTACCTCAGATCTCTACTGAACCTGTCCGCATGGGATCCTGGGAGGACGTTGGCACCAGAAGCCCCCTAAGTGACAAGAAGGTAGATAAGCGGAGTGGTGGGGAAGGGAAAAAGGTGCAATTTTTGTCTGACTTTCACAGTAATGGCATTTATTTCATCACTGTCTCCAACAGAACAAGAAGTCAGACTCTAACAGCTTGCCAGGTGGTAAAAGTGCCTCAGAGAAACAGCGACAGAAAAGAGGATCCTGGGGAGGTAGTAACTGCCAAATGGCAGCTCTGGTGCTTCGATGCTCAGCCTTCATGTACGTCATGTAACTTTATGTCAAGTTTCTGTAATTCTCTCTCTCTCTCTTTTCCATTATTTTTCTTCCAATCAATAACAATAGATGCGTCCAACATCCAAGGTTCAGGCCCCCGGAAGGAGTCCCATATGTCAGTCAAGTCAACCAGCAGTGTGGAGCTTGGCTCCCTCTACAGGCAGATAGAGGTCAGTGCATTGGTGAGAAAACATTTGGAGCTTACTGGACTTATGGGAAATCAATGTTAATTTCAAACTTTTATGATTGGAGGCACACCAGAATGATAAGATGTGGTCTTCAAGGTGACAAATCTGTCATGAAGTGAAGTTTTCATGTATATTTGTCACCTTTTAGTCTTCTTACTCTCTTCTCAATCTGTGATACAGAATGGCCGATCGAGTCCCCGCTCCCCTGAGCAAGCTGGGGGGATTGGGAGTCGTATTGGGATGGAGGGGGGCTACTGCTGTGTCTTCCTACCTGATGGCAGTGCCTCCCTGGCCCCCACACGTAATGGGCAACCCATCAAAGACATGCTGGCCAGCCTGTGTGAGAAGAGAGGCTTCCCACTGAAAGATGTCATCATTTACCTTCAAGGCAAGGACAAGGTGAGCACTCCTGCTCTGTCTGCAGCACAAGCTGCAGCTGTAAATCAAGCTGTTGAAAAATGCCTACTGTGCCACACTGAAAAGTTGTTTGCACCAGGGAGCATGAGAGATGACTACCCTCTTCCTGTTCTAACATCCTCTCACTGCCTCATCTCACACTCTTTATTTCTGAGCTGTATTATAAAGTATCCCCCGTTGATGCTGACATCTGTAAAAATCACTTTAGTTTCTTTCTGTTTGATACACCATTACTTTCTCTACAGCAACCCTTATCGCTGGACCAGGACTGCTCTGTACTGAGAGATCAGCAGGTTTCTCTCGAGCTCAGGGTGACGTTTGCGTGAGTACACTGAGTCACTTCCTTCTCCTCCTTATTTTTTTCTGTCTTTGTCACCCTAACAGGCTTTCACACCCACATCTCCACTACACCATATCGCTTCTCACCACATTAGAGGGAAGTCCTTTCGTTAACATGACACACAAATCTGTTGGGCAGTAATAAGTTCAGTCATCATTTGCATTTAATATCTTATCCAACAAGTTATCAAGTTTTTGCAAGTATGGATTTCCGGCAAGGATATCATTGGTTGGCAGGTTTCTTTGTGACTACAGGCTTTTCGTGACAGTGACTCTATGGTGCTGTTCCACTGCATTTGATTCAGTTTGATTCAGTGTGTGAGGGAGGTTATTGAAATACATGTGTGTTTCAGCCTGGAGATTGCCTTTACTGGTAAGACAGTGGGGATCATGGTGAAGTCTAGTAAGACACTGCAGGATGCCCTTTCTGCGGTGATGCAGAAGCACCATCTCAAGCCGCAAGAGGCCTTGATCACCATGGTGAGTATCTGTTACGTATGAATGAGACCATGTTATGTGTCCTGTGCTTGGGTAGTTACCCATGAATAATCATTCCTCCAAATTCTAAGGAATTAATGTTTACTTCACTTTAATCATCCCACCAATGGATTTTCGAGTTCATTTTTGAAACCTGGAAATATCTGTTGATGGAGCTCACAGAATGACATACAGTCTGCAGCTACAACATCATTTTATTGTCATGATTCAGGTTTGAATCACCTATGAATAACTGCTCTATACCTAAGTTGAACAGAAGAGTATTTCCTCTCATGAACAATCAAAAACAAAAAAAACTTTACCAAGACTACATTGAAAATACAGCCCCAAAGGAGAAACTTGGTGCAACAAAAGTGAGTACACGTGTGATCACTGATACACAAGTTACAAAACCTATGATCACTAAGACAAAACTAAGTAGGATTTCCAAACACCACATCTGCATGAACATGGTTATGAAGAGATCTGTGAACACCAGAACTTCAGTTCTTTAATTTTTGACCCACTGACTATGTCTATCTGCATTATTGCATCATGGCTTCACGTGGAAAACTGTTGCCAGAGTGAAAAAAGAAAATCAGATTGTGAGTCTTTCCAATGGTGGAAAATGATACAAGAAGATTGGTAAACAATTAAAAAAGAAAAGTGGAACACAATTGCAACAGTAATTAGGAGGTACAGAATAAGCCATAGTACCACTAATCAGGGCCTTTGTCCTTTTAGAAATGAAGCCACAAAGAGTGCGCTACTAGCACAATATAGCTCTAAAAAACAAGTGCTGTAGACTTGCCACAGGGGTTATCAGTGGAAATATGAATTACTGTGACAGCTCAGACAGTGTGAAGTATATTACACAACAACATCTATGGCAAGCAACACCCTTGCTTGCTCTGTGCAACAGAACTACAAGAAGAAACTTACAAAGAAGTCTGATGAGTATTCTTTGGTCAGATAATGGCCAAAATGAATTTGTTGAACTCAGTTGTAGTTCAACATGTGTGGTATGAACCTGGCTCGGACTACCAGAGTGAATGTATAGTCCAGACAGTAGAGCACGGAGGTGGATGTGTGATGATTTGGGCCTAAATGAGTGCGAAAGGTGTTTGGGCTGACAAGATGACACCCTGTCCCCTGAGGCTAGACAGAAGATGATCCAAAGCACACTGCCAAAATCACAAATCAAAAGAAGAAAAAAAGTGAAAGATATGACCTGGGCAAGGATGTCGCTTGACTGGAATTCAATAGAACACCTTTGGAGGATTTTAAAGAGAAAAGTTGAGCAACAAAACCCCTCCAGCAAAGAGCAGCTGAAAGAAAAAATAGTTTCTCAAGAATGACACACCTTTCCAGAAATGTATGCAACATGGGTATCCACCACCAGTAAGACAATGTGTACTGACTTCCTACTTCCTGCTGTGGGACTTTTTAATATAGTAAATATAAGTTGCTAGGTTTTAATTTTACATAAGGACAAATAAACTCCTGTTCAACTAGAAAAAATGCAGTTAACTGTAATATTCTTTAAGCCTGTTGGTGAAGTTGTCAACATCTGACTTTATTAATCTTCTCTTTATGTGAAGTACATTACTGATCACCCCTCCCCAAAAAAAACAAAAACAAACAAAACAGCTCACTAGGTATCTGACATTTTAAAATATCCTACTTTTAAAGGAATCAACTGTCCCATCAGCACTTTTCTGCCTACAGCAGCCATTGCGAGGCAACAGTAATGCGTTAGTAAGCATTTTCATATGAATAAAAATGATGAAAAGCGTTAGCTACTTTGTCACTGGAATAAGTAATGCAATTACAAAATCAGTAGTGCTTTAATGTGTGTTTTCTCTGACTATGCGAGAGCTTTCTCCTGTGGGGTCTTGATGCTTCTCCCCAACAGCACTGTGCAGCTGATCGTGTGTCTGCATGTGTCCAACTGCAATTGTTCGTCTTATTTTTTCATTTTTATTTTAGGTTGGCAGTGACGAGCCCGTGACCATGAACAGCAACGTGTTCAGGCTGGCCAATAAGACGATACGACTTGACAGGACCAAAGGTTAATATGCTTGACCTTTTTAAAAACCCCAATGATTTTCTTTCAGTGTGAACCAGGCAGAATCATGTTTACCACATTTAAACTAATGCACAGCTCCTCAAGAGGCACAAACAGCCGGAGGACGAACAGAAACCCACTTAGCTGTTGAGTAACTCAAATCAAAGTTCAGTCAAATCAGATAAAGGCCCATTCTAGCTCTCCATCAGCTGTTAGTCGATTATGTGGGGCTTTGTGTTCTCTTCTGCTGCCTAAGCCTCCTTATTCAGGTAATTGTTTCTTAATGGGTCCTAGTAAGTGTTCTGCATTTCATGGCTGGCGGGGAAGAGAAAGTCTTTTCACTGTCCACTTTACTGCTCTGGTTTTTACTGTCTGCACGCTCCTCTTTCCCTGCTCTGATTTCTTTGTGTGTGTTTCTCTCTCTCTCTCTGTCTCTTCACTCTTTTCTGTGGGGTTGAAATGTCGGAGTCCATTTGGTTTGTTGAGTGCTGTGTCACTTTCAGTTCACCCACCTCATTTCCCAACTGCTGAGAGACCAGAACCAACTTCACTTTGGATCAGTGCTCTTCACCTCAGCTCCACTCACTGCATTTAGGAAGAGCCAAGTAGATCTGATAAGAGTGGTTGTATCCCAGGAGGACCAGTTTAATTCTTGCCCAGAATATTTTATCTGGCTGATGTCAGTGTTTAACACAGAGGGGAAGTTAAAGGTTTGTAGCATCATCAGCTACTTGCAGGCTACTTTTCTACTCCTAGTAGAAGTACTGATTCCTATTTCTGTCTGTGTGGATACAGGTAAAGAACAGACATACATTTCCAGAGGCAGCGGTTCCTCAGTAGCAACACAGGTGAGACCACAAACTTGTTACAAGCTTTGCTTTTGAAAGTCATACATATATTTGCGTACAATGAGATGAATGATAGAATTATTTGGAGTTATACATTAAGAACAAAAAAGTTATGATTTGAGGGGGGAAAAGCTACAGAGTTTGATATTTTTGATCAAGTTATAAATATATTTAAAGTGTTTCTTTGAAAATCAAAGCATTTTGTGAACAATGTCAGACACTACATTGGTCTTCGACTTGTACTTTAGTTATTTAGTTAGAAAATACCAGGAGCATTTATTTTACTGATGATCTTCTTTTGTCTGATAAATAGGGAATCTTACAGTGAATGTTTTGCCATCTATGAAATAAATGTGATGCATTCCATTATGAAGTTGCAAGCAGAAAGTAACGTGTATACTTTATTGTTTTGTTCAATTGTGGAGTTTTTTAATGCACTACACAGAACACAACATTTACACGCAGGATTTGAACTCTTACGTAAAATGGCTGACAGCCAACCTAGTGCACTTTATAGTGCGTCATTCTGAACACAGGCCAGTGCTCCTGGATGTCACCAAACTCCAGGGTAGAAAGCATCAACGTATACAATATAAATCGCAGATGAAAATATTAATATTTGAGCAAAATGTGTGAAAATTTAAGCTTGTATATTGATAGTGCCGGACCCTGTTTTTGCTCCTAGGCAGGAGCCGGGAGTTCAGGTCTGGAGTCTCGATCATCGCCGACAGACCGAGCCAAGACTCAGCCGAGGCCCGGTAGGAACCGCGATATGGACGGTAGGGCACCTCAGCAGGATCTAGTATGGCTGGGCAACATTTTACTACTGTTAGATTGTTTGACAACCATCAGGGGTTGTTCCATGTCATAAAAATCAATGGGAAATTTGATTAGAAAAAAAAATATTGAATCAATGTGATGGAATACTCAGATTTTAACAGAAATAAGAGTGCAGAGGAACTGAACAGTGTGTTGTAATTCTTTAAGCTGGATTTCCCAATTGCTGGCAACATTATCTCACCAGAAGGTTCATTTAGAAGTTGTTTTTTTTTTTTTAAGCTTTCAACACATATCACACAGTCCTTATCAGTGGATGCAATTACAGAAAATGTATAATCTATATTACAACATATGTCACTCTTGAGTTATAAAATTGTACAATAGAAGGTTTTATCCATATCGTCCAAACTTCACATCTCAGCAGGAGACAGATTTCATAAGGACTGAACCATTTTGTTGTAAGTTTTATGATGTAATCTAATATTAAAACTTGTTTGAACAATGTTGCCCACATGCTGTCAGCTGCACAGTGTGAACACATTAGATTAAAATTCTATTATTTGTTTTACTCATTCATATGAAAAACCTGCCACAACTAACACGATGTTTTGTCTGCATCAGGATTTCTGGACATGCTGACGAGGGCTCAGTGCTGCAGGGTTGATGATCAGCGAGGCCTTCTGACCAAAGAGCAGCTGGAGGTTCCTTCGTTCCTGCAGGTGCCCTCAGATCAGGAACAGGAGACGAATGAGCCCAGCACAAGCAGCTCTTCAACTACTGACCCTAAAGTGGAATCGGAGGAGAAGACGCCACATACTTCAAGTTCGGGTGGAGCTGCGGAGGAAACCACCGATTCTGCTGAACCAGAATCCAAAGACTTGAAGGAAACGGCTGTTTGAAAGACACGTGTTTGTGGGATGGATAAAGACATGATTGAAAACTACAGTGAACATCTCACAATGTTGAGAATCGTGTCAAAAGATGGATACTTGTTACTAATCAAAAAGCACTTTTTTTTATATAACGGTTTACAAATAAGCTCTGAGACAGCAGTGTGCTACCACCTCTGCTCCTGATATTTGACCTTTTAAGGCAATATGTAAAGAAGAAAGATCATGGCAAACATTTATAGTGTCACTTCAGAACACTACAGATCCCTGTTGGAAAATGTTTGCTATGAATTGTTTAATGCACCCAAAAATGTATGAAAAGTTGTAGCTGAAGATTTCACCCTAAAAGTTGTTTAAATGTCGTTTAACACACGTTTCTTTTCCTGATGTACAATGCTGTACAGTTTGATTTACTGTTCACATCGCTTCGGTTTTTCACAATCTCACTTGGTGTTTTTCTTTGAACTCTAACCCAAACAATGTGCCTGCACAGGAACTGTGACCATCCAGAAGGGGTTTTGCACAATTAAGTTGTCTTTATTTTAGCCTAGATTGTTATTTTAAGCAAATTAGTTTTTAATATCTTAAATTACTGTTTTTCATTTGTGTGCTTTCTTGCTGTGTTCAAGTGTGTGTTTCTAGCACTTAAAAGTGCATTTGGTTTGCTGTGATTGCACCTTGCAAAGCTCTGGTCAAGTCCTGCTTTTCTGTCAGACTTCATCTCAGGGTTCAGAGAATTAAATAGTAATGTGACATTACAGGGAATGAGACAGTCGCTGTGATCGTTGCTAATATCCCACAAGGTGTATCTAAAGAATTAAAGGGTTACATGAAGAAATGTGATCTTTTCTGCCTGCATTTGTTGTTGGGGAAGGAATCCTCAGTGAGGATTTTTTTTGGGGGGATGAATCACTGAGGTCAGTTTCTGGCTTGACAAATGCTACGTGATTTGGTTTTGTAGTGCAGCCAGACCCCCACAACCCATGTGTGACTCATACAGGGTAAGAAAAAAAAAAAAAGAAGTCTGATCTGTGTCTGTCTGTAACTGTAACCAGCTATGATTACATTCATTCCTGTGTCATTTGGTGTATTCTGGTAAACGGCCTCTAACGTGCTGTAATGTAATGATGTCATTTTTACTCAGTGACGGTGATCATTGCAGTGCTGTGATTGGCTCCGAGGGTGGGTTTGTAGCCAATGACCTGCTTTATCTGTCTCCACACTTGTTGCTGGAAGGTGATTTCTACTTTATGAGCCTGGGAGGGTTAAGTAATTGACTATTGTATGGGTTACAAAACAACGTGGATGACTCACATATGGTGTCATCCATATAGATGATGTCATTCATATTCCACCGTACGTGGCAGGTCGGACGGCATCTAATTTACTCATCTTGCCTGCATCGTCCCCTTGTGAATGTGGTTGTAACTGAGGTAATTGCCCTGAGATAATGACCAGAGTTGTGTTTGTAAGCATTAATGTGCTGTATACGATACCTGTTTGTCACACCCACAGCTCCCCACTGCCACGCTGGACACATTAGCATACAGAGCTATGAGTGACACACCTGGCTTTGTGTGTGCGTGTGTGTGTGCGCGTCTCCATCCATGCGTGAGTTGTGCGTCGGCGGAGCTATGAATGGGCAGAGAGGGGTGTTCTCTCACAGACACCATAGCAGCAGTGAGATGAGGAGTGCCATCTACTCCACTGCTCGTCTGCTGCACTGAGAGAAGAAGAAAAAGAAGCAAGAAGGGGGGGAAAAGGAGGTGAGTGTCTGAATTTACCCCGGGCATTTTCATTAATCTCATTTTTTGGGGGTGATTGCAATGCTTGTTCAGTCAGTAGATGTGTTTGTCTGCCCTTTCTCCCTCTCTCTCTGCCTCCCATCATTCATCCTCCCCTCTCGTCTGTCACCCGGTGCATTACTGTGCTTGATGAAATGTCTCATGTTCTGTTGTGATAAAACCTTTTCATTTCCTCATTCATGGAAAAGCTCATATTTTCATTCAGGTTGTGCCAATTCTTTGTCCTATCTCTGTTTAGTTATTTACTGCTTTCAGTTTGAGCCTCGCTTCATGAATTGGTCCATTCTGCGCTGGGATAAATAACAAACGGGTTTAGAATATCTGAAAGTGTTTATTTTCAGTCCTGCTAATGGGAGCTCTGAGTGGTCCTCGCTGTGCCTTTGAGAGTCCTGCAGAGGAATACATAAGTGCTGTGAAACAAAACCCATCCATCAGATCAATGCGTGCACATTACTGTGTATTGAAAGAATCTGCTCAGCCGGTGAAGGACAGAGTCTGTCCTCAGTGTGTTAAAACTGAAAATAATAGTGGATTCATTAACAGTGGCTCAGTTATCAGGTGAGATACACATGGCTCAGCTGTGATTCGGAAAGGGAGCAGCTGTACTGGGAGACCACTGACTAAATTCATCCAGCTGGGGGGAGCCGGGGTGCGTGTCACACCTGAACATGGCAGAACAGACGGCCAGTCATCGTCAATTACAGGACATAATGTCCTTGACACTATGAGCCGCCTGGATGTGCTCTCTGCTCGGCTGTCAGTAGAATTACTGCCTACATGCTCACCTTGGTGCTCTATAACCGTTTCCGTGTGCTTCTGTGGTGTAGCTGCCCACCTAATTATACACATCCTGAGCAAGTGAGGTTCTGTGATCAGTGTGCTCACCAGCAGCCATGTGCTGAGGCAGCAAAGTCTCACCAAGGCATCGATTTCCTCTGTTGGACTGGATACGTTTACTCAAAAAGAGTGGAAATGATCAACTCGGGGCTGAAGGGATCTTGTCAGTTAGTGTCGTCATTGAATCAATGAATGAGCGCTGATGACCACCAGTTGTGTCTCCAGCAGGGAGTCACTTGGCAGATGGCAGACCTTTCTTGGTGAAGTGCCAGAAGACAGCAGGAGTGATGCTGTAAAGGCAGCATGACTTTTCTCTTCTCGTGAAACTTTCACACACACACGCACACGCACACACAAACACACAAAAATTAAGCTCAGGAAGTTCTTGTCATGTTCTGTTTCTCAGCCGGGGAGTTAATTAGTATTGACCCAACACTGGAAGATGAGGCCAATCTCAGTCTCTGCCAGTGTTATGAATTCAAATCTCAGGAACAGATTTGGTTCTTATGTAATGCAGATATGAACATCAGCTTTTTATCAAGGCCTGTAAAGCCTAAGTACCCTGTCATTAAACTTTTCTACTTTCATTTCAACTTTCCTCTCTTACAGTGTCTTGTTTTGAGGGGGAAATGGGGATGAGGGACAATATTCACGTTGCCCATGCTTGCAGAAGGAGCTACTGAGTAGGCTTTAACAGGAAGGTTGGGCGTTGTGCCCATGTCTGTGTAATAATGTTCGAGCTTTTACTGCATTCCTGTGTGTGTATGTCTCCGTATGCATACCACGAAGAGGTGTAATGTTTTTGAAAGTGTCATCTTGGCTGGGGTTGGCTTGCTCATGTGGATTAATCGATAGGGAAGTGTTTCTCGAAGCCACGGGGCTTTTCTACCTCAAAGGAGAGGAACTTCTACCAACCTCCATCTAACTGATACGGTCGTCTGTCCCTTTGCTTCATCTGCAATGGAGGGTTTTCTCATCTTCACAAAGACGAAGGGACAGTGACAGAGGAAAGTAGGGGACAGACAGAGTGAGCCGAGCAAACAAATCATTCTCATTTAGGTCATTTCCTTCAGTGAGCTGGTCAGAAAGAGCACTCAGGACTCAGTGAATGCCCGTCCTGCCATCAAGGCAGAGATTACCCTCCTCCTATCCCTCAAAGGGCTGTAATGCACATTTTAGAGTAAGTGCAGGGAGCTCAGCAGCTCTCGTATACCCCTGGGTGTGCCAACATGTATGTGGTAATAGACCTTGCATGAAAGAAGCCGGGAACACTTGGCTGGGTCAGTCCCAGTTGTGTTAGAGAGTTTTGGCTGGCAGGCAGGTCTTGCTGAATATCACATATATTCCAGCCCAAGTGGGACTTTGTAATGGAGTTCCCTGCAGCACCAAATGTAGCCCCACTGTGACCCCTGATGTCACAGTGGGCGAGTGAACTCCCGTTGATCAAATCCCATTCATTCTTTATGAGCCCTGCGCTGAATGCTTCCTGTGGAGCAGCAGACTGAACTGCAGCTCAGGTTGGTAGACGGTTCAGTTTCAGCTCAGTCACACCAGACTTTCTATGTTTTATTTTAGCTTGGCTTTTATTACACTATTGTCTTGGCAGGACAGTCCTTTAGGACATTGATCTAAACTCTAAGAACACACATCTTGGGAAGAAATAATGTCAACATCAGTAATCTAATACACAAAATTACTCAAATTCAGTGCTAATTTGTTTTAAAGTGTCGCTTCAGATGTGAAACTCACCTGAAACATTGCTGTAGTTTTGTTCTTATCACTGGTTTGATTAAAACCTCAGTTAGATGAAGGTAGCATATGTCAAAGCACCAATCAGGCTTTAGCATCATCTGAATCAAAATTTAAATGACTCTTGGTGGTTATTTTGTCTCTATCAGTCAGATCTGACCCAACAGTCCTGATGAAGGAAACTGGCTGTCCTGTTAGGGTAAAATCTCAATATTGCTTTCATAAATACATATTAAATGAATAATTAAATAATAAAGTGATGTCACAAATCTTTAAATTGCTTCCAGCCTGCTTCCTTATATGTATTAGGCATCAATCCTAAAACAACCATTTAAAAAAGAATGCCGAAAAGCAAAAGAAGCAAAAGTTGCATTTAGTTCTTAATCCTGAGGTGAGTTTATCATATAAAGCAGAAGCAGCACTGGCACAAGGCCCTCCTATGTCGTGTCTCTGAAGCTTTCAGCAACATCTTGTGGACTTGGCAGATGGAAGAAGCTCTGGACAACTACAGCTCAGCTGTCATGTCTTTCCGCTGATGACAACCACAAGATGTAGCTGACAGCTTTGGGAAACACAAAGTAAGTCGACCTTGTGTTGAGAATTTCTTTCGCCACATTGTTGTTTCCAAGTACTTCAGATAAAGGCATCTGCAAAATGAAATTGCACAAATGCAGGAATGAATCTTTGTGCTTTAAGCTCTTTCATTTCAAATGCCAAACAGATATTATTGCTTAGAGACAAGCAGCGTCACTGAGCCACTTCTTCAAATCAGAATCCATCCCTGCCGTCAGTGTTTTATGCAGGTGCCTGACAGACAGGAGCAGACATTGACAGGAAGCTTGGGGATTGTTGGACTGTAAAGAACTCATTCTGTTGGACATTGACCCAGACTCAGAGGTGTTTTGTCCCCAGCCACCGGGGCTCCTGACGCCAGCTGTGGCTCTGACTGCGACTGCTGCAGAGTGTTCGCTGTGGCCTTTCACTTCTCCAGGAGCCATTGTTTGTCCTGCTCTTCTCTAACTGTGTAGGAGGCTGTTTGGAGATTTATTTTCTTTTACAGTTTTCTTCCTCTACATTTTACTGTTTTTAATCAGTTTTTCTGATTGTTTGGAGAACAATTTATGAGCTACTTCATTTGTTAATCTCAGGTGAAATTTGATTCTGTCATCTTGACTTTGCAAGGATAGCTGTATTTTTTAACAATGAGTGATAAAAATCTTTTGATGTGTAGTTCTGTAAAGGCAGACGATCAGCAGCATTATTATTAAGCAGTTTCATTGGAATCTGTCTCCGCCAATGATAACAAAACGTTAACTTGCCTTCAAGTGGATTGGTTGTGTCCCATAATTGGAACATCAGTGTGAGCATCCCAGTGTGACAATTAGGACCAAAATCAGGATAAATATCTGTAGAAGAGTCAGCCAGAGGCAGGAATAAGTGAGTCAGAGATGCCATCTAGTGAGAGAAGCACATAACTGCACTCTGATGATCATCAGAGCTTTCAGGACAGTAAGATTTAACAGGGACCAGTTTAACTTTTTCTATGAATTTAGAGGGGGGAAAAAAACTAAGGTGGTCAGTGACTCTATAGACTGTCAGTCACTTTAAGTTCATGTGGCTTTACACAACATCGACTAACCTCGCCTACAGGATGGAAAACTGTTTTACAGGTTTATCCTAATGTTCAACCAACATTTTAGGGATATTTCTCTTTTCAAATAATATTCCTCCTTTTAAATAATGTTCCTTTAACCTGCAACATTCAGAGGATGTTTATAGGATGTTGTCAGAGGCACAGGTTATGTTACACAGTAACAAAGGAGGAGTGTTTTTAAACCAATTTGCAAAAAAAATGTTCTCCAGATGTTATCAAGGCCTTAGATGACCAAACAATCTCCAAAAATGCTCCTGCAATGTGATGCCTAAACAAATATTCTGTATGCAATGTTCTGAGTACATGTTGGGGATATTGTTGAGGTAACACATTACAAAATGTTTTTGTAGAAAACGTTCCGATGTTGCATGATGGCAAAGGAAGAGCATTCTCAATGCAACATCCAGAGAACTTTTTGAGAATGGTAGGGCATGGTGGTCCAACAATATTATCACTGAAGATTTTTTCCACTTTTAAAAAGAACAATCTGGGAACTAACAGATAACTCCTCCCGAAAAAACATTACTAGAAGTGTTCACAACATTCTCTGAATGTTATTAGTACAACTAAATTCAGTTTCCCTGCTGCCTTTAAATTTGCACTCCGGATGATTTACTCCAAAGTCATCTGATAAGTTGTGAAAGTGCTGAGTTAAATTAACTGAACTTTAGAAAAGAAGTTCAATAAACTTAAGATTAAAGTTAAATCAACCAGCAGCATAAACAACAGCTACAGTCAAACTTGCTTTGCTTTTTGTATTTTTTAAGTTTAGAGAATTTCTCCTTCATTTAACACTGAGAACTTACTGCCTCAGCTGTTGAAGCCATTTCTGATTAGAGTCAGTACAAAGAGAATGTGTGAGGCTGCTCCTGGTTACAGAGAGATAAATTATTAGTCTGTGGATGTGGAACTGTGTTGGTTGTGATGAAAAGAAACAACCACGACTTCATTTGACATGTAATTAAGGTCTACTGCAAGTTTCCACCATTTCTGTTTCTCAAATTACCAAAAAAATCCAAAATAAATAATGACAATGTATCCTGGGAAATCTGCTTATATGCTAGTTTTGTTTCTTTTAAGCCTAATTTAATGAGTTGAGTTGAACTGCTCTTCATTTTAAGTCAAAATGCCTCAAGTTACATTTAGAATTTCTTAAGTGGTCAGAAAATAAAAGTTGGACATTTGAAGCTCATGAAATCAGCAAACTCATATATTTACAGTAAGTAGAGGAGATGAGGTTCAAGGATGTGGTTAGAAAGTGTCTCTTTTTCTTTATAGTTGCACAGCCAGAGGACAAGGTGATCCCTCCTAAACCTGCATCAGCACTGAGGAGAAAACCTTCAAGTGAGCCATGGAGCAGAAAGCTAATGAGGTGTGTGAACGGCTCAGACTCATAAAATCTGAATCATTCAGGCCCCCTCTAACGCTCCCCTCCCTCTCCCCAGTGTCCCACCACCACCTCTCCTCAGAAGCACATGAAGAACAGGTCTAAATCCACGGAGGAGATGCAGCAGTCGAAGAAGGTGAGCAGCGGCTTTACATTCATCTTCAGTCGCACCTCCTTTGGTTCCCTAATCTGATCTCCTCTGTTTTATCGAACAGGCCTTTGCTTCACAAAAATCCCTGCCAGGCCGACCAGAGCTGGACAGAGTGAAGGTGAGCCTTTTCTCTGTGGTTTCTATTTCTACCCTTACAAAAGACAAAATTACTCCTTTTCATGCTGCTTCTACACTCACGCCTCTCTTACCGTGTCCTCTGAAGTAGCACTGTAATTATTCGACTATAATTAAAGCATGAAAAAAACGCTGTATTTCTACATCTGTCTGTGTTGCAGGAGTGTCCTGACGGCTCTGACACGCCCTCATCCTCCAGCGAAGAACTAAAGTGACAAAAAAAAACAAAAAACAAACAAGACAATGAAGTTGCATTCAAGCTATACTATCATCATAAACATAAATGTACATATGTACACAGGGAAACATGCAGGAATAGCAAGCTGGAATACAAAACAAGCAAGCATGAATTAAAGACGAGCTTAAGGAAAGTGTATATAAAGAGAACATGATTCACACACAGACCCACAAACACACTGAGACAATCGCATGTATACAAAAGGACACCTGTGATGATGCCGTTTCATTGTGCTATGAGTGGTGTCGACATACCAACTGAATGTGTAGTGACAATAAAGTGATGTTGTGTGTGCTGAAACGCTGTAGGACTGTTTGTCCGCAGACTTGGAGCCTCGGATCCCTTTACCGGGGTTGAACTTAATAAAGGAACAATTTCAGAGTTTCACGCTGACAGGTGGAGAGTGGAGGAGCAGTGAATATAGTTTAAATAAAATGCCTGAGAATGACTCCCCGTGAAATGACTTGAAGGATAACAAAGGTTCGTCCTTCAGCGCATTCTTTTGCAGCCCCAGTGCAACGATAAAATCGAAACAGAACAGAACTTTATTGTCCGCCAGAGTGGAAAATTCTTACACTAACACACAAAAGCAGCTGGACAGTTAAAAACTGTAACTGTGACACTAAATATCAGAAAGAATAAAAATACCTGCAAGGGAGTGGAGACAGTGGAGCTGCTTTATAACTAAAACAGTGGAGTAACTTGTAAATGTTTCTTTGCCCTTGGAATACTATATTTTTTTTATCGGCCAGAGGCGCCTCGAAGAGGTCATATTCTCAAACTGAGGAAATAGAGGAAATGTCTGTCTGGATGTTCAGGGATTCACAGGTCTCTCAGCTTTATGTGGCATTTCCCAGTACAGTTATGAAGATCAGATCATGATGTCAACCCAATGTTAGAACAACTCAGATTTTTGTATGTTTTTTAAGTCATTGTGTTCATTTGTTTAAAACATGGTTCATATTGACTAAACCTGCAATTTCAATAACACAACAAGGTCTGTTGTGACATTTTGCTCGGCACAAATAATGCTTTTGCTAATGTTTGCAACAATAATTCACAAATTAGGGCTGCAATTAACACATTTTTACTATCAGTTGTCTTGGTAAATTGATTAATTGGCTAATTAATTCAGCATCACACAGCTTGTTTTGTTCAACCAAAGATATTCAGTGTGATAGACGACTAACAGCAACTAAAAGCAATACATCTGTGTGACCCTGTCTTAAAAAACAATCTTAATCAATAATTTCCTACAAAAGCTGCTGTCTGTTTATTTTCTGCTGATCGACTTGCAGACGTCTGATTGTTTCAGTTTTCCAGATTGCGCTTGAGCAAAAATATGCAGCTCCTGTTAAGGGTTCAGTTCTCATGTCATCGGCAAACCTGAACAAGCAAAAACAGAAGAATTACAACAATGTTCGAAAAGCGTCATTAGTCCTCTTGTTTAGATGACAGCAGCGTGCCAATGGCCAAGGTGAAAGTGGCTGCAGTTGGCAAAAAAAATGAATATTAGCGACCATATGTCTGGAGATAATTAACTGACGCACTGTTGTGATTCCCTTTTCCTAAAACAACAGAATGAGAGCTTACACGAAACATCATATGGCGTTACTTAGTGCAAGATTAACCCACGATAACACAGGCTGTGTGGTTTGCTCCTATAGCTCATTGATTGGCAGGTGTTTTGAGTGGCGGGCAGTGTCTGGGTAGCTTCCGTCTGATTTATCCCCAGGCTGTGCGGTGGCTGCAACCTGACTTGCACATCTGGAGAAGGGGATTAAACTGCAGCATGGAGGGCTTTTTACCAAACAGCTCTGGAGCCTCGCCAGAGATTTAGCCATCGCCATGTGTGTGTGTATAAATGATTACACAAGTGTGTCCATGTGTGCTTCTGTGTTTCTCTGCTTCACGCTGCACCAGATCTCAAGGATTTCTCCTTTGGTCGACAGCAGCAGCAGCAGCTTCAGTCCAGCTGCCCGCACAACAACAAGACCTGTTATCTGTCTCTGGCTCCCAGCTCTCATAACAGTTTGGAAAGTAACAACTGAGTCTAGGGGGTTATTACGTTCTGCTCCTCTGAGTTCATGGATGCAAGCCTGAGGTCAGCAGGTTTGGCAGATTTGGTTGAGAGCGCTGCTGATATGACAGAACCGTAGCTGCACTAATTATTAACAATTGCCCTGTTGCACTGCCTTCTCCCATGCAGAGGGGGGAGGACAGTGCCCGTGGGTAGCCGGGTGTGTAAGTAAAAGCGTGTGTGTTAAGAGGATCTCAGAAAATCTCCCTGATAGCTCATTTCCAATCACAACATGCTTGATCTTGAGTGCCGGCAAAGTAGCTAAGTACCTGAACACTCTGCACAAGTCAAGGAGATTACACTGTACGTGTTTGAAATACTTCCACTGACTTATCTCGCATAAGAAAAAAAAAAAAAAAAAGCAACATCATTTAATACCCTGGCTTTAATCTTTGCCAGGCTACAAAACGTGACGAAAACAGGAAAATGTGAGTGGACTTGAGAAAAGAAATCATGTGCGGCATTCTTCTAACATTTACCACTAGGTGTCAGGTCTCTCCTGCTTTTACATCTGAAAGGAGCAGCGCCTCGAACAACAGGGATGATTAATCACGTCAAACTAGCTGCTTCATCTTGGAATCTTTATCTGGCCCCAGATCAGGTGAAAAATAACTGGTTGTGCAAGCATCATTCATTACCTAATACACAACATGCTTTTCCAACTTATGCACCATTAACTGAGAGCTTTGTGTTATTGATTAACAATGTTGTGTCTGATGATGGAGCAAGTTAATCCAAGATAAGGGATTAGAGGTTCCTCTTGACACCTCCAGACCTGGGAGCTTATTTAAAGATGATTTACTCCTCAGTTTGGTTCTTTCCTTTTCAGGGGTCACACACAACACCTAAGGCTGGTTTGAGAGAAGGTAAGATGCTCTGCTTTATGATCAACATCAAATACTAATGATAAAAAAAACAAAAACGTATTTGTGCTTATATTATGTTCATTTGGTGTCAATACTGCAGCTTTTTAAAAAGAAATCTAATGCTTACATTCCTTTAGAAAGTGTTGCCAAGTCAGGCGTCACTAAATGTTTTACTAATCCTTTATTTTTCATCCGGTGAAGCTCAATTAGCAACACTTTGATGAAGCATAAACAGCACTGAAATACACAAGTGAGTCACGGTGACAGACGTAAAGACAAACTTGCAAATAGCACAAAATCCGAGACAGAAACAGATGAGCAGAGCGGCAGACTGACAAACAGATGAGCAAGGGGCAGCGAGATTAGAGAGGCACACACAAAACTCTCACAAAACACATACAAGTAGGCTCAGAGTTTATTCGGTGGCAATCTATGGAAGTCGTCTCACATACTCCCACATGCAGAGATACGGACATATGCTAACGGGGGCCTCTTCTTGCACATCAGAACCTGCAGGAAGATGCCACACAGAATGAGAATGATGCAGTGACAGTAATTACTGTAATTTTGGCTGCTGTAATTACTTCCATCCTCTTTGCTTTTAAGAGACACATTAGTACTCTCTCCTCTGCTGGAGTCCCCCAAAATATGGCAAAGTGGCTGTCATGAAAAGGGGAGGGGGGGAAACGGTCTCTTTAAGCCAGAGAAGCGTGGAAAAACTTTGAAGGCTCTATAGACAGTGGAGAGTCCCTTAAAGAGCTGACGTGCAGCTGTAGGAAATGGGGAACAAGTGAAGCTCCACGGATACTGATGTTTTCTTTCTGGTTTTGACAAGGTGTTCATTTGTTGGGTGGCGAGATGATGCCTGGTTTCAGTGTGTGATCTGACCTCAGAATCAAGGATAGCTGTGATTTACAAACAATGTGGCTCCTTGTCTGTTAATCTCCCTGTGAAAGATGTGCTCATATACAGAAATGCTGGTCCCCTTCGGCTTCTTTTTTTTTTTTTTGTCACTACTGCAGGTGGCTGATAAACATATTCGCTCTCAGTTGTGTTCCCTCTACAGCGGTGCCATCCTGTGAATTTAATTACTTGCATATCTCCCCACAGCATTCGAAGCGCCATGTCCTCTCGATCTATAACTATAGTGTCCTCTGGACGAAGCGCAGGGCCGGACTACAGCGGTAACTTATTAGTTTCAGCCCCCATCGTTCTGTTTTTATGCCTTTGAAACGCCTCAAAGGTGATCTCCGCATTCTGAATGGGCTTTGTTGTTCTTTGCTATCAGGGAGGAGGATGCACGCTCCGCGGCTCTCCTCACAGCCCAAACTCCCGCTGGAGGAGGAGGACAGGGAGTCTGGCATCGGCTCCACCCTTGACCTCAGCAGCAGCAGCTCTGAGCGCTGCAGCCAACATACCAATCACCGCCTCAACAAACCTTCACTAAACCAGGCAGAGACAACCCCCAGAGAGAAAGGTACAAGAGAGGAATGAAGAGGAGATTCACACATTCATCTCCTGAGTTGGCAGCGGGGCCGATCTCTTTGAAAAGGCAAAAAATTACAACAGCTGAACCACATGCTCATTAGATAAGGGCACACTCAAAAGACGCATAATGCCGGTGGTATCATGCGGTCCGGTCCCGCTGTCACTCAGCAGTGTTTGGCTGCATATGGGTAACATAGTACGTCAGATGCCTTTGCTCTCTACATGGGAGAGCTTCCTGAGGCTATCTCTCTCATCCAGAAATCACAGAATGAAACACAGAGCAAAGCAGCGTGCCACATTTTTGTGTTATCAGCTATAAATGTTTTACAAAAAACAGGTCAGCTTTGTACTCTAGATTTCAGCCCCATTGCAGGTCTAACCCTCTCCCCGGATGTTGTTTTGAACAGACAGCTCTCCTCAAACCTCAGCAGTGAGCCCAAACAAGATCAAGCTGCTTCTTATCAGTCTGTCCAAGATACCTCTTCTCTTCATCCTCCTCTTCCTCTTCGTTTGCTCCTTGGACACCCTGAGCTCTGCCTTCCAGTTAGCAGGGGGTAAGTACTATAACCCTCGCTGCCCCCCCTCAGAGAGCTGATGGTGACTCAGCCGGTTGATGTTTGACAAATAAGTGAGTCACTGAGGAACAGCTCACACTGTCCTAGCGGGCCCTGCAGCATAATTTACTGCAAAGCTTCATAGGCTGACCTTTGTGGATTTGGGGGGGAAACAAGCACTTTGAGTCTTGTTTAACATTGCTCTTGGCAGCCTTGTCATTTCTCAGACCACTGTTTGTTGTGTCTGTTGTGTTTTCTGTGTATGTGGACCGCATATTTAACCAGGTAAAGTGGCAGGGGATATTTTCCAGGACAACGCGGTGCTGTCAAACCCCGTGGCAGGCCTGGTGGTGGGCATCTTGGTCACTGTGCTGGTTCAGAGCTCATCCACCTCCACCTCCATTGTAGTCAGTCTGGTGGCCTCCGGACGTGAGTAGGCGCATAAAAGTGTGCGTAAATGTGTGCCTGCCAGCGTATGAGTTGTTGTAAGTTTTAAGTCTGAAATGGAAAGATATCCTCTCATTTAGTCTTGTCTTTATGTTGTGTTTGTGTGTTTGTGTGTGTGTGTTTACTGTATGCCTGTGTGTCTCTGCAGGCTATCATTTTGCATGCACATTACAATAAACAGAAAAACATGCAATAATTAAAAAAAAAAAAAGAAATACAAAATTCCCATGGTGCATCTTTGGCAATAACACTAAATGAATTTTCAGTTTATAATTATAATAACAACAATAATAATGATAATCTCAGTTTTCTGGTTCCGAGTCCAATACCATGCTGAAGTCCCTTTGGAAGATACAGTTAATTATGCTCCTTCATTTGCATTTCAGAATTAAGCATCAAATTAGCATAATGGTATCTATCTATCTATCTATCTATCTATCTATCTGTCTAACGTCTCTAACGTCTCTAACGTCTATCTACACACACACACACACACATACACACACGTATTCCAGAGGCGCACAGCCATGGTTTTCTATCTTGTGTCATAAATTAAAAATAAATCAAAAAATTAAAGCTGCCATCATTATTTTCTAGACTGAAACCAACATTGTGTTAAGTCGTCTCTCGGTTCTCTACATTTCCCTTTTCGTCTGAATAAATACATCTTTCAAAGAGTCTCTAATACAGATTTTCATTTATTTAGGAAAAAGGGAAAATAATCTCCTGAAATGATGGCATTGTATTTATTTTTTTGTGTGTGCAAACATTAACCAAAGAAGAGCAAACAGAGGATTTGCTGGAAGAGCTATTTTCAGTCGATGCACTTTTGTTGTGAGTATTTGCACAACCCCGTGTGTGGTACGACAATGGAAGTCTATGGCACATAATAAGCCATATCAGACTTTGGTGCACATAAAATACAACATGATTGTTCTTTTTATTGGTGATAGTAAAAAAAAAAAAAAGACTTAGAGATTAAGCTTTCTTTTGTGTGATTATTACCACGCGCTCACACTCTGACTGACTGGCCTAAAACAGACAATTTGAGACTGATAGCGCCGCGGTGGCAATCTGTAAAAAACCAACCTTAGAATTACTGGCGTCTAGCAGTGTGGATTGGGATCAGAGGGGTAATCAAATCAAAGCTTTTCACGCCGTGTTCCCTCCCACCATCTCAGTCAGTCCAGTTTATCATTCCTCATAAGACCAATATGTGGTAATGTTAGAGCTGCTCAGGCTCCAACGCGTAGGTCGGCCACCTTTCGTCTGTGTAGTTAAAGTGAATGGCATCAGTATGCAGGAGATGATTCACTGCTTCTGAAGTCTTTTTTTTTTTCATGAGAGCTAAGAAGAAGATTATAGGTAATTATCAAAGATAGAAAGAGATGCAAACGCGTGGATGTTTGTCTCTCTGTTGAGTGTCCTCTAGGTCATCATCATTAAAACCATACTCAACAATAACTCTCCCCCTCCTCCCTCTGCAAAGCCGCCTCCACTCACTTGGAAATTACAATCACCTCTCATCTCCATTAAAACTCACGTTGCATTCAAAATGTGGAAGGTCAAGGGTAGTAATTATATGCGTGATGCATTACCATTCACAACGAAGGCAGACGTTTACTCATTTACAATATTTTTTGTTTCTTTGGGGTGGGGGGTTTAAATTATGCAAAAAACTGTCAACATGACTTTCATATAAACATGTAGCCTTCTGTGTGGTCTCGCCTCGCAGTGTTGGAAGTGAGCTCGGCCGTTCCAGTCATAATGGGCACCAATATTGGGACTTCAGTCACAAACACCATCGTGGCCATGATGCAAGCAGCGGAGAGAGCCGAGTTTCAGCGGTGAGTGTGAGGAAACGTGACGAGGGAGAGGGAGAGGAGAGCGGGGAAGAAAGAAAGTGAAATGGAAAAGTGAAGAGGATAAGTGGGGAGATGGAGGAAAGAGGGATAAAAGTGTTAAAAGTGCAGGGGAGAAAGCAGAGGAGGGCGAAGAGAAAGCATTAGCAGCTGTTTGCAGCCTCTTCGCTTCAGCCTCCATCTGAGTGTAATTTCTGAAACAGTCACAATAATGGCACCAATCCACACTGATCCCATACCAGTAACCCTCCGGCATGAAAAGATACTGCACCGAACAGATGGCATGTTACTTAATCTGTGTCTGCTGAAATAAATATAGTTTAGTAATCTTTCATAATATATGCACACACTGAGTCAAAACTGAAACGCTCATTACATCACAAACACATCTGAAAAAAGTTGAGCCGATTAGCAAGCAATCAGTCTGAGTAGTTGATCACGCTGATGGCTGACCTTGGCTAATGGAACATGATTGTGACCCGCAACAGTGCCTTTGCCGGAGCGACGATCCACGACTGCTTCAACTGGCTGTCGGTTCTGGTTCTGCTGCCTCTGGAGGTGGTGAGCGGGCTCATGACCCGACTATCCCACCTGCTGGTCTCCAGCTTAAAGCTCCAACCAGGAGAGGAAGCACCTGAGCTACTGAAAGTCATCACTGAGCCAATCACCAAACTCATCATACAGGTGAGTCAGACGGTCTCCAATTCCGGGATTTACAGTTTCCTCAATCCCTCCCCCAGACTGTCCAATCACAGCTCGGTAACTACTCTCAGGTCTGCCAAGTTGGAGTTTGTAGGATGGTGTCTGTTACACACACACACACACACACACGCGCGCACACACACAAAACTACAAAAACAAACTCGTTTATCTGCTCTAAATCAGCTGCAGTCATTAGTATGCTACTTGCTTACTACCTACAGTGGTGATAGAGTGCATCACAGTTGTGTGTAATGTGTTTCCTGTAAAACGTGACCTCAAGTATACCAGTGTTGACCACTAATACCAAACCTCCAGCAGCATTCTGGTTCACCACAACTGGAAAACATGTTCACCACTGGTTTGGCACCACAGCTCGACTGTAGTGCTAAACTTCTAATAACCTTCTAGCAGGTTTATTTTTTGCCATTGATAACATTTCTGGTAATAATGGTTTCTGGCTGACAGCTATAAACAGTTACATTTTAGCATTGTTTTGCAGCTTGGTCATATTATACAAATTAGAACTGGGGAAAATCTTGCAGTGCACTTCTGGTCAACGTGGTGAAAAAGTTGCTTGAATAGTTAATGCGTGCTGCAAATTTATATTTTTTGTAGCTTTTATCACAAGACTGATGTTTGTTGTGCTTAGTGGTTTGCTCTGTCGCCTCACAACAAGGAAGGTATAGGTTCAGTTATGTTAAATGGTGATTCTTAATTTGTGAATGTGAGCGTGGATGCTTGCTGCACAGAGTTTGACTGAGACAACCAACCTGTAAAGGATGACGTTGGAGGGCGCCCGTATAGCTCACCTGGTTGAGCGGGTGACCCATGAACAGGGGCTACAGTCCCCGACACAGCGGTTGTGAGTTCGAATCCTGCTCACGACCCTTTGCTGCAGGTCTCTCCCTCACTCTTCTCCCCCCTTTCCTGTCTCTCTCCACTGCTCTACATAAAGGCAAAAGCCCAAAAAAATATATAAAAAGAAAAAAGGATGACGTGGGATAGCTGATGACTAATGGATGGGATCATTTGCCTTATGTATTGACCAGAGTTAGCCAGAAATCCATCGCATCCTAAGTCATTGTTTCCCAGAAACCTATGTTTTTCGTGAGGGAAGCCAAGAAGCACATAGTTCAGACATTTGTTTTTGGGTTGTCATTCCATGATGTGCATGAACTAAACACACTGATTGGTCATCTTTTTTAAAAATGCTTTTCATTACAGTATTTACAACTTAAACCTAAACTCCCAATAAAAAAATTGTCAAACAAAATACTCTTTTTACTAATTGTACCCATGATGCTGAGACTAACTCGCTGTACACTGCAATACAAGAACAAAGCTGTTTGGTTTTGTTTTCATATCTGACAGATTGGCCATCAAGTAAGGATGCTGAGTTTAGCTTCAGGGTGTGACTTCATATTAAAGACCACCTCTAGTGAAAGTCAAATTTTCTATCTTGTGAACATTTCCAAACGGTGTAAGCAGTCAATAATGTGACAACACATTTATGATTTGAAGCTGCAGTGTACAAATGAGAGTCACCAAAAAAAAAAAAAAGCAATTTCCCCTCAGGGATCAATAACGTATTTCTGATTCTGATTGTGAAAACACAGAGATTTCAATCGAAGAAATGTATGTAATATGCATGTATCTTACATGCACACAGATGAGTTTTAGGGATTAAATCAACCAGAGAAAGACCTTCAGTCAAAGGAAACATACTGTCAGAAAAACATTTTCATTCAAGCCGTGTCACTCGAGCAGATTAAATCTTCCAGTTGTGATTTCAGTGGCTCGCAATAAGGGCTGTTTTTTTAACCTCTGTTTGAAATTTATTTAGGGACCAACTGCTTCACCTACAAAGCCATTTGAGAGGTCAATCTGCTGTTGATATAATTGTGAATCACCATGCGAGGCTAGAAATCGTGGTCATTTTGCTTCCTTTGTGTCTTGCACTGAGACACTTCAGCAGGCCGCTTACTGGGATGAAAAATGAAGTCAGACCCTCCGTGTTAAGGTATGAAGACCTGAAAGCCTTTGTAATTTCTTAACTGTACTGAAAATGTTTCTCCTCTCACCCTCAGCTAGACAAGTGTGTGATCACAGGGATCGCCATGGGAGATGAGGACATGAGGAACAGGAGCCTGGTGAAACGATGGTGCCACAGCCAGACTGACCTGGCTATGGTAATGTCTCGTCTCCTGCACATGCAGACACATTGTGTCACACTCTGGCGCCAAATGGACACTGTCAGTGCTGTCAGTGAATGCTACGTTGCTAATTTGTGTGTTTGTCAGAGTTGTTTCTTTTTTTAATCTTTGTTTCTCTCTCCAGGTTGCTGGTAATGGGAGCACTGAAAACTGTGGCCCCGCCCACGACTTGCTGTGGTCGTTGCGTGTCAATTGTGAGTTAAAATTCAATCACATCTTTATTCCAGCTGCTCTTGTGACTCAGCTCGATAATAAGTCTGGAACTTTTGTATATTTCTTGTAAGCGTTTCCTTCTGGACCTGGTCATGTTAGAAATGCAACAAAACTGGGTGTTGAAGGAGAATGGCCTGATGATCGCGGGTCCCTGTCTCTCTGTAGGTACACATTTGTTTGCGTCTACGGAGCTGTCGGACCTCACGGTGGGCCTTATTCTCCTGGCAGCATCCCTGGCTGTCCTCTGCACATGTCTGCTGCTTCTGGTCAAGCTGCTCAACTCCCTTCTGGAAGGCCAAGTAGCAAAGGTCATCCATAAAGTTATTAACACAGGTAGGTGCCCGTTAGCTGATTGAGTTTTTTATTTGTACAAAATTTATTTTGTAAGTTGGCAAACAAACTGAAGAAAACCTTTAACCCTTTATTGAGCAAGGAACCATATATGGTAACTTCTGCTGGCTTCAAAAGTGGCAGAATCATGTGACTTCATTCAGCCAATCAGTGAAGTCACAGTGGCCTCTGACCAATCACAAGTGAGCCAGAGTGATATTTTGACACAAGTGTCATAACTTGTGTAAATGTTCCTTCATCTTTATATGTGTATTTTTTTTTACAATAATTTATTCACATATTATTTGGATTTTATTTTTCTTTGGTTGGCGACAAATTGTTTATGGTAACTGCTTTGACTTTGATTTTCTGCCTAAATCTGAAACTTTTTTAAAAAGTCAAAAAAGAAAAAAGTGTCCCCTTATATCCAATAATAACACCCCTGAGTTGAAATGTTAAATGTCCAAGTATTTCAGTGAGCACCCTATAAAGGGTTAAGGAAGTATTTTGATATGTTGGGAAACAGACACCCAAATTCTTAGACAGAGTTTGGTGAGATAATGTGTCTGTCTTTTAAATATGAAGCCACACTTACCCAGTTAGCTTAGCACAAAGACTGGAAGCAGCGCTATAAAGAGCTTAAGGTCACAAAACCATAAGAACAGTATTTGCATGAGGTTCAGTGTGATTCAAGGAAGTCACTGCACTTTTCTCAGACGTACCATAATAACTCTATTTACAACCATTACGCTTTTTGTACAGTATTAACCAACACAATGTAATATCTAATTTAAAGAGATTTGAATGTGCCGGTAGATGGATGAGGTTACCTCTGCACAGACTCAAGCTGCCTCTTAGTTCTAAATCAATAAAAACAAATGAAAGTGGAATTGATCTTCTAATTAAGCCATCAGCTTTCCAACAGACTTTGAACACAGTATCATGTGTGACATATTGTTCTGTCAGAAAATAACCAAATCTACGTTGTGTTATTTTATTAATATTACTTTAACATTACATTAACACACAGCTATTTAAATAGGAATGTTATTAGTCTTGGCACATTTCATACCAATTCCCACCAAATACTATGTACATTTGTACATTCTCAAGTGAATAGTTTAGCACTTTTCCTAGAAACTGTAAATACTTTCATTAATTTCTATTTAGTAAATTTCCTGAAATTGCCTCCACTTGTTGCTTGCTTGACTTATCCTGTTACACATACTGTCTATTGACTTGCAACGCTAGCTTTCTTTTTTAACATTTCCTACCTGTCAGTGTTTACTGAAACACATTAAATTGCAAATTCAAATGTCATGGTGTGAAAATGGTTGTGATTCTGATTATTCTTAATGTCTCATGTAAGCATTCTCCAAAAATTCATCATTTGCTTTAACCAGATTCTCTAAAAACCGTTATATTGACTGCATTAAAAAAAAAAAAAAAAAAGCCTACTTAAAATTAAAAGAAAAAAAACTGTTACATTAGTTCTAATTCCATTAAAGTGGTTGTGTAGAAGATATTGTTTGTACAGTAGAAACATGCGTCACTTCTGTCTCTCCTGTGTGTCCCAACAGACCTGCCATATCCGTTTGGGTGGCTCTCAGGATACATTGCCATGCTTGTGGGTGCAGGGGTGACATTTGTGGTCCAGAGTAGCTCTGTCTTTACTTCTGCCATGACCCCACTGATAGGTGAGTAACATGAGATTATGTTCCTGTGGAAAACAATCGAAATGTAAAGATTATCTCTGCACAGTGTCAAATATTACAATTTCTATAAGAAATATTAAAGATGTGTAGATATGCAGGACAAAGAAAAGAGTTAAAGTAAATGGGAAACTCTTGTGAGCTAAAATTAAATGAAAACCTTTAGATGATAACAATAGTATGTGCACTTAATAGATATTTTCTACATTAAAACTGAGATGAATATGTGACTTCAAAGAATGTGAAGAAAAGCACTACAATGTCTGGATATGCAGAAATATGTTAATAAGCCCACTAACAGGTCTACAGAGATTCATGTATTTATATATAAAATTTTTTAGTTATTAAACTTTATGACGCTTATGATGACATCCAACATCTGGAAGTAAAATGAGAGATGCTGAATTAACAGTTTCTAAAAACATAGACATTATCTATTCCAGTAAGCCTGAGAACATTATCAACACTTCTTGGATATCATGTGATTGCATTCTTCAACTCTGTTCAAGCATAAAGAACATACTTTAAGATTCAGTGGAAACATGCAAATTGAATTTATGCTGCTTGACTTGGGAGCAAAGTCACATGTAAAGTCACAATAGGACATGGTGCACCCAAGCATTGTACTGTACAAATTTACAACTGCTGGGGAAAAATACAGCAATCATCGTCATGAAATAATTCTTCTTTGTTTGGAAAAATGGAAAGAACGTGTGGAGAGAACAACACAACTCATGATCCAAAGCATACAAGTTCATCTGGTAGATATGGTGGTGCTTCTGTTTGGGCCTGGACATACATGACTACTAGAGTAACTAGAACTCTGGCATTAGTTCATCACTGCAGACTGAAGCAACAGGACAAATGTGAACGTATCCTGGTGCCTTCTGTGTGGTCAGATTCAACATCAAAATTCATTTTATCATTTACCAGGACAACCAAACCAAACATTGGGGCTGAAGTTACCACATTTTTTTCTGGGTGCAGTGGTGTAATATCCTTGCTGAGATAATCGCCTGATCTCAATCAACCATGCTGCATTCCCACTCCCTGAAGACCAGACTAAAGGCGGGGGGACCTTATGTTCCAGTCCTCACCTCCGGCCATGAGTTCTAGGTGGTGACCCAAAGAATGAAATCGCAGATAGAAGCAGCTGAAATGGGTTTCCTTCCTTCAAGTGAGAAGCTCAGACATCTGGAGGAAAGTAGGAACAGAGCTGCTGCTCCTTTACGTTGTAAGGAGCCAGCTGAGGTGGTTCAGGCATCTGCCTCATGGGCATCTCTACCTGCTGGAAGGAGACCTCGGGGTAGAGCCGGAACTCACTGGAGGGATTATAGATCTCATCTGGCCTAGGAATATGTTGAGATCCCCAGCTGAAAAATGCACATATGAAATGTTTTGTTTGTCCTGCTGCCACAACTCCAACCTGGATGGATGGATGGATGGATGGATGGATGGATGGATGGATGGATGGATGAATAGATGGATGGATGGATGGATGGATGGATGGATGGATGGATGGATGGATGGATGGATGGATGGATGGATGTATGTATGGATGGATGGATGAATAGATGGATGTATGGATGGATGTATGGATGGATGGATGGATGGATGGACAGATGGATGGATGGATGGATATACTTTTGCAAAACAAAGTTTCAAGGTGTTACACAAAGCAAACAATAAAATGCAAGAGATAAAGCGAACACAATAAACCAACAAATATATAAAACAAAACACAATAACCGCAATGCAAGAGTTCCAAAAAATGGAAAAACATAAACAAGAAAACAGACAGACTGACACAGTGATAAGGGCAAAGTAAAATATAAGAGAACAAGATAATAAAAATCACAATAAAACCAATTATGAGAAGGCCTTAAAATTTAAAAAAATAAATTTAAAAAATGTCACTAATGTTTCAAAAGAAGACAGTCATGCTGTCAGTTTGAGATCCTGAGACACACAAACTTATGATTTTGTTTGCCCTTGTGTGTCAGTCCAATTACTTCTGAGGTCTTTTCTATATAAACTGACTCAAATTGAATCTGACTTCTGGCACTTTAATGTATTTATTGTTCTATTTCAAACTGAAGTTTCAATCTGAAGAACAAAAACACATGTCACTGTCCAAATTATTCTATTCTGCATTTGTAACACTATAACAATGATGTATGCCAATGGTCACAAAAAGTTGTTCGTCACAAACACGCAGAAAGACGACTAAAACACCACATTCACTTCTTACTGTTCATCTGGACTTTGTTGCTCAGTTTAGTTTGTTTTCCACAGTTTGTTTTGGATGTTCTTGGAGAAAGTGCTGTGTAAAGTCCTGGAGTGATTCCAGCATATTCCCAGTTTGAAGGATGGACTTCTACAGCTCTTCCTGTGGTGCGTTTGTGTCATTAGGTGCCCGCCTTAGGGGAGACTGTCCCCTGTAATGTCTTATTAAACTGGAATCTGACTGTGCTGAGAATCAACTTTCATCCTTGAGCGGCTCAGCCCTGTAGAGGTGGTATTGCTTCAGTTGCGTTACTTGCCTGGACTCTGCTTCTGGCGTTTGAGCTTTGAAGCCACATCCAGTGTGCATCAATGCTTGAATGGCTTCATTTAATGTTCATGTGCTTACTTCGGTTTTAAGTTGTTACAGTGAAGCACACAGAGACTGACAGAGAGGCAGCGAGCAGACAGAGAGTGCAGCTGAAAACAACAGCGCAGAGTTTCTAACGTCAATCAAACCTGGAAGAATTTCCTCTGTCATCTAGCAGCTCATAAACTGGCCTGTTGTTTTCAAGGCCACTGGTTTCTGCACTGAGGTATAAATTCAAACACCACGACTTGTAAACAGACATTTACTGCTGTGGCAATAAATTATTAACAGTACATGGACCCCAGATTTACTGTTTAATAACTAACTAATATCCTTGTGTTCTCATAGTAATTGGAATTTTCCCTGTTGACTAATAGCTCATTTGCCAGCTAGAATGGGCCAAATAAGGATATAAGAATGATTATCTCCACTGATGGAGTCTTGTGAAGTTTCTAAGAACATGTTGCGTAACTGGCACTATATACCGCTGGCTGAAGGAAGCATGTAAAATTAGTGACGACTGAGTCATCGGGCTGCTACTCTGTGATAAATGTGAGATCGTTTTAAACAGAAGTAATTAACCAGCTGGAATCTAAGCTAAAAGGCAAGAGACTGATTCTTAATCCACAGATTTCTTCTCCAATCCCCTTCAAATCTCGCTGTTACCGCATCATGCGTTGAAAGCTCACCAGCAGATAGAAAACAATGATTTTTACACAAATTCAATACATTTAACTACATAGAAACTAGAGCAGTATTGTCCTACTTTTGGTTGTCAGTTGTTGTCAGGCTGCCAATTGTTTAACAGTCATCCTATCTGGCAAAGTAACATTTTCAGCCTCTATGATTCCAGTGTTGCTTTTAATAATATTTGCTTTTGTTCATTTTAACCTCCCATTATCAATCAATTTTGTATTCTGTCTATTTATCTGTGATGTCATTTCAGGAAACAATTCTCGGACAAACATTTATTTTCCCGAGGTGGCGTAGTACTGTTTCTTCTGCTTGTAACTGCAGTGACAGTTTTAAATGATGTTCTGTTGTTGCCTGCATTCCTCTTTGTGGCATTTTTCATCTTGAGGGTTGGTTGTAATGCACTTAATGCAAAGTGTTAAGTGCATAAACCATCCATTAGCTTTATCTTAAAGAAGGTCATGGGGGGGCCTTTCCCAGATGACACTGGGAGAGAGATGGGCTACACCCTGATCCTGATGCAAAGAGACAAACAACCAAACATCTGCCGTCCATGTATTTGGACTGTGGAAGGAAGCCAGAGCACCCAGAAGCACAGAGAGAGTGTAAACTCCAAAGAGAAACCCCCCCAGGTGACCAGCAGGTTCAAACCCAGAACGCTCTCGCTGTGAGGAGATAGATTTAACCACCGTTTCATGTTTCAACAGGAAGAACCCGGGAGCTGTTGTACTTCTTGGTTAACCATCATTGTTAGCACCACAGCATTTGTTTCCTTTGACACGGCATGTTTCTATCATCAGGTATTGGAGTTATCAGCCTGGAGCGGGCCTATCCTCTCACCCTTGGGTCCAACATCGGTACCACTGCCACAGCCCTACTGGCAGCTTTGGCCAGTCCTGGGAAGAAACTTGCAACTGCTATACAGGTAGGTTGATGTTTTAGTATTATCACGACAGCCATTTGAAAACTACAGCGCAATTTTAAAAAGGAGAGTGGAGTCACCACCACCAACAACAACAAGAGCATCACTCCCACCTTTGGTGGCAAAATAGTCAACTTTTCACTGATAAACCTATCAGAGAAAGAAATGGACAGAAAAAAATGAGCATGGCTACTGAGTATTATGCAGAGATGTTAGCTCATATACATGATGTAATAAACATTCTATGGATACTTATTACTATTCACTTGAATATGAATATGTGAGAAGGAGCTCTGCAGCTCCAGGGAACAATGCTGTCTTTTAGTTTCCTTTAGAAAACAAAACCGTGAGTCATTGGATTACATTGATGGTATGAATGTTGCATTGTAATAAAAGAGGCCCTGTAGACTTTTCTGATGATGTAACATTGAATTAATGTCACCACACAATGACTGTGAAGAATTGTGTTCAGCACTGAGCACTTCAGCACCTGTATCTCATTATGTTCTCTTCGTATATAGATTGCTTTGTGTCACCTCTTCTTCAATGTGTTTGGCATTCTGCTGTGGTATCCTCTTCCATTCATGCGCCTACCGATAAGAATGGCTGGTGTCCTGGGTGAGCGCACTGCCAAGTATCGCTGGTTTGCAGTCTTGTACCTGCTGGTCTGCTTCTTGCTCCTTCCTTCGTTGGTGCTTGGCCTATCATTGGCCGGCTGGCGGGTGATGGCCGGTGTTGGGGCTCCTTTCTTGGGTGTTACCATCTTCATTGCCATGGTGAATGTGATGCAGGCGCGCAGCCCCCGTCATCTTCCCGCCAAGCTCCAGAACTGGGACTTCCTGCCCAAGTGGATGCGCTCTCTCAAACCGCTTGACCGCTTGATCACCAAGACGACAGTCTGCTGCAGCTTCACATGTGACGAGGGTCAAGGAGAAAATGAAGAAGAAGAAGAGCACATTGCAACTGAGACACCATCTGTCAACACACAGAAAGAGTCTGCTGAGAGGAAGGCGCAGCTGGCTTATAACAACCCAGTCCTGGAATACCTGGATGAGAGCAGGCCAGGTGTCCCAGTTTTTAAACTGAAAGGCTTGGAGAGGTGCCACAGCACTCCACTGTAGCTGGACATATCTATGTTATACTCCATTTTGTCAATATTGTCAAAGGAGAAGGTTTTTGATGAGTAATTATGTAATTCTTTGGATGTAAACCCATTTCTGACTACTGATTGACTGACAATTTGAAAGGATCTCTCAAAGCTTAGTGCAAGAACTTTAGTTCAAAAGACATCAGCTGAAAACGAGCTCTGCGGACCAAACAGACCACTAAAACTCACAATCCATTAAGTAGCTGTTCTGGAGTTATCCACTATCCCACATAATGATCATTAAACACTCTTAAGTTTGTCATGTTCTCATGAAAACGTGGATGTTCACATTTCCATTTTTACTGAGCCCTTCAAGGTCATCTCCTTCATGTTCAAGTGGACAAACTGGGCAAACTCTATGTGCTAATGAATATCATGTTGCATAATCAAAAACTCCTACTACCAAACAGCAACACAGTGAACTTTGAGGTTATTTTTCTGTCACTAAAACATTAGAGGTACAGTGTGGTGGTGTAGTGCTGTGGCAAAAACTTGGTCCTCATTTGGTTTGTGCACATGCATGAGCAAGCATGTCAGAAGATCATAGGATGTATATTAAAGAAGGATGTAGCGTCTAACAAGTGACGCCAAGGCAGAAGTGACTTAAATATGCTTTTATTTTTTTTTATTTTGGCCAACAAGGAGCATTTGTTAAAGAAGTCAGACTGCATAAAAGTCTATGATGGACACAACTTGACTTCGTATGTGATTTATTACACCAGTAAATGTTTTCCTCAATAGTTTATGGTCTCAATTGCTAGTTTCAACCCTTTTACAATACGGCATGATGTTCATTTAGTAAATTATGGTCTCATTTAGAGTAAAATAGACACTAAAGTAGGGCATCCTTTCATGTCTAGCTGCCTTGGATTGGCAGGTCACTACTGTATCTGTTAGCACAGTGTCCATGAGAAGACAAACATGGTGAGGTTCAAATTCCAAATTCAAATAAGTAATCCACAAACCAATGGTTGATGTCACAGTGGTCATGTCCATCTTTTGTATACAGTCTATGGGTGTGATTCACTTTTGGATTTACACTATTTCACTGATGGTCAGTTAGGGGTATACATGCCAGAAGAGGCAGAGCAATGCACCAACAAATGCAGTGAAGACGAAAATATTTTATGTTTTATGAGGAAAGTAATGCATCCAAGCATCAAAGGTTAAACACAAAGTGTTGTGGTAAGAAACACTCAATGTAAACACAATTTTCTGTTTGTGTCCTGTAAAGCTCCACAGGGGATTTTAAAATTCCCAATAGTATTTAATTTCTATTTAAATTAATTTTCTGAAAATCTGTTCACAAAACTATTTGATCCATAACTTGTCAAATGTGTTTTTTCCCCTCAAAACACCTACTATGTTTTTCAAGTCGCATGTAAGAAGGGTTAATGCTATAGGGAATATCAAACAATAATAATTATTAGTTCTTAAATCCTACTTGGGGAATCCATTTACTTTATCCTGTAGTGCTTGTAAAAAACAAAAAACAACAACAACAAAAAAACACATACAAAAAAACAAGCATATTACTGAGTGGATAAGTGTTTTATTGTTATGTTAAAATACAATGTACTCACTGGTTATATAAGTATTAGTGGGCAACTGAATGCACATACACACTACAAAGAATTCAAAGTATTATCTCATTAGCTTCTTAATGCTATCTACAGAGAAGTGTATGAATGTGTTACAGCCTGTGTATGTGTTGTAGTGTTTGTATGCTCGTCCAAGTGGTGAGTATGCACAGTCAGGAGGTGTTGTTGAATGTGTGAATATGTGCTGCTGCACTGTAACAATTTATCATGCATTTAAGACTCTGAAGTCTGTCCTAATGAGACAATAAAGTCAGACTCGCATTCACTTTTGAGGTGACAGACAACAGAATGGCACGCTGGAGAACAATTTGCGACACCATGAAAATACATGTGAAAAAAAAAACTGTACTCTTTACACTGCTAGTAAACTTCCACCTTGATGTTCAGAGCTGTCAAAAGGCAGCATCATTCATTCTTGTGTGTCCTACTTGAAAGCACTTTTCAGTAGACAGAGATACCCTCTTTGTAAGACTGTTCAAAGACCTTGCTAATCTGCAAACTTACACTCCAAACACTTTTTGTTTCAACAAAAGCAGCCTCATCTCATCATGTTCCTCTGATCCTTTCATGGTCTTTAAAGTTTTGGTGTTTTAAATAAAATACAAAAGTCTCCACCACCACTCATGGCAGTTTGGACTGAGCTTGCATCATCTTTGCTGAGTCTAATTTGAACCTTGGAGGCATTCGAGGGCAGGAAGAGAAGAGAGGGGAGATGAGAAAGAAACTACCATGAATCCCGCGTTCGCTCATAAAAATACTCCCAATGTACAGCTCTGTTCTCTTCTCTGAGTGGGGGATGAAGTGAGTGCGGCACTTGTGTGGGTGCAGTTTGGGTCAGTGCTGCAGTCCAGCAGGGTGGGGTCACAGTCCTGCCAAGCTTTTTATAGTGTCCAGGGTTTCACAGAGAGGACCTGGAGCTGCCAGAGCTCTCTGCTGTCAACATTAGTGCTCAGAGCTCATCTCTATATTATTTCTACAACCTCAACGATACTGGATTT
>NW_007577837.1:589555-599816 GCF_000690725.1 Stegastes partitus | reverse complement strand
AAAATGGTAGAGTTGCCATTTACTAACTTAGCCAGCAATGTTTTCACAAATTAGTCGGCATCTTATGGTGAAAACATCACTTGACTCTGCACCACCATTTGCTCTGCTACATGTGCTGCTTCAAGTGCCAAGAGGGTTGGATTCAGAGGCACAAACCATGTGTTGACAACATTTTAAAATAAACCAGATATCTTTTTCTCTATTGTGTTCTGTAAAACAAACAAAAAAACAACATGTATGCTGGAACCAGTTCATCTGTGATAGACTGGTGTTACCCAATAATATCAGCTGACCAATAATATCAGCTGATCAGGCTCTAAATATCACATTAAAAATAGCACCTTTTAATCGCAATGATCCACACATACACACTTCCAGATGCTCTTGTTCTCTGCTTCTGTGTTTCATTCGTGCGACTACTGTTTTTGTTTTCCCACTTACTGTGATCCTGTTATGTACAATCTGTTACTTCCCACCTTGCTCTCACTTATTTACAGACCATTGTTCTCCAGGTGGTATGAAGTTGTGCATTTACAACACAAGAAAGAAAATCCTGTCGTCCCTGTAGTCCTATAGAGATGAAAAAGTCATTTCTTTCTGCCATTAAAGCCCAACTTGCCTAGAGTGTAGTCACAGCATATTCTTCAATAGCTAATTTCATGAACTCTTTCAACCCTCAAGCCCTCAAATTTTGCTTCCAAAGCATTTTGCTTCACTACCCAAATGCTGATTCAGCAATAGTCTATCAACAGCTATTTCTTGCTGTGCAAGATGTATTTCTCTGAGGAATTTCAATACACTAATCAAAATGATAGAGACATTGTTACTGAAACAACACAGGATGTCTGTGGTAAAATGTCCTGGCCTATACACCACCATAAAACTGGAAATCTGCAGTATTGCAAATAAAATTCGCTCAAGGTTTCCCTGTGGGTATCCATTCCCATAAAAAGCAATAATGCGAAGCAGCCATACTTGTCAACTTAAATGGAATTTCCATAAATTATACAGATTCCCCCCATTTAAATCACTTACTGACATATACATACGATCATAAGGGTTGTAAAACAAAAACAAAAAATCAGCTGGACTTTAAGCACACATCAACACGTGTGGTTAAAGTTCAGTCAGGTGGTCAGCTTGTGCTGTGAAGTTGGACAGCGTAACTTCAGCCTTTAATATATTTGTCAGGACACTGGAAACATCTTCATCAGTGGCTGATTGTCCCTTTGATTCCTCTGATGCAGTTTCAATTTAAAATGTTCTTTAGCATCACAAACCTTAGATGCTGCCACCCGAATGTCTCACATTAAAACGATAGTATGAGTATTCTTTGTTTCTTACTGGTGCCAGGATGCAGTTAAATGGTTTTGAAATTGTATGAAGTTCTCAGTTTGGTGGTAGAGTTGTGCATCTTAAGGGCTTGACATGTGTGAACAGTTTTGATTTGAATTTTTTTTTGTTTTTTTTTGTTTTTTAGTAATATTAGTCATTCGATTACTGTATGTCTAATAGCACTTAATGATTTGAAATGTTATTGTAAAGTTTAAAAAAACAAAAAAACAAAACAACAACAAAACCCCTGACTTAGCTGAATTAGGGGCAGAGTTAACTTAAAATCAATGACTGAATAATCCCCTTCATTATCTCCTTTTCTAAAAGGTTTTCACTTGTTAGCCAGGATCCGTGTCATTCTAAAGTAAAGCAGAGTAAAATATTTAAGAGTTCAGTGCAAACTAAAAGCCACAACTACCTTACAAGCTTAAGGATATAGATATTTATTTCATGTCCAGTCAAACTTAAACAGGTTCACTGAATTTCGAAATGCAAAAACACAAAATCGCTCATAGGTAATTTTACTGAAACCTGTGGGACAAGGCTAGATAACTGTTTCTAAAATATTAAGCACAGTGAAAGAAAATGATCTATTATTCTTTAGCCTCTAGTATCAACACAAACTGCTCGTTCAAGGCCGGTGTCTGCTAGTAAGTGAGCACAGCCGGGTCCCGTTTATCCAAACCTGAAGAAGCCTTGGCACTCATATCCATAAGGGCAAATATAATCTCACTTTGCTATACATCTTTGACACGAGTCCAGTTTCACAGTACATTGTGTTTAGAATGAGTTTGTTGTTCTAATAACTGTGCTTAATGGAACCGTGAGGATGCATCTGAATGAGAACCTTTGCGTTAACCTCCTTCGACGATAGATCTGCATGCCTGCACATACTAACGCAGAATCAGACCTCAATGGCCACGGAAGAACGAGTTAAAATGTATTAAAGCATGGTAAAAGTAATACCTAAAGCCCCTTTGTGCTTCAAGAGGGAGCATTAGTAGGGGTAGCAGAGACGAGAAAGGTGAACAGTCAAACAAGGCAGAGCAATCCAGGTTACCTGTCGCTTTTTAACAACCGAGAACAATGTTAAATGTTAGAACATGCCTGGAATTTAAATTGAAGTCACACATAAGGACCTAATTATCACAAATAACCGTATTAATACAAGAACTGCTCACTTGTTCTGCTGCATAATTTGCAAACAGGCAGAAAAGTGGGAGAGGTTCACTGTGGACAATATAGAAGGTGACAGTATTCAGCTCATGAAGTACCAAAAATTATTCATGAAGTTTGAAAAGTTCTCATCAGTTAAATAATTTCAAAATGTATTCTGTTATTTTTTTTGGAAAGTTCTCACTATAAATAATAATAATAATATAAAAAATGGTTGAATGCCTTTTAGGAAATTGTTATAGATCAACCAGAAAAGAGCGTTTTTAGCAGTTTGCCTCTTTATCTGTGCAGCACTCGCATAATTACCTCCGAAGCAGCACAAACACGTTGAATGCAGCTGTAATAGAGGAGAGAGACACAGAGCGCGAGAGGGTTTTGGATTTAATTTCGCATTCATTCTTAGCGTTTATTCAACTATTTCGCAAGGTACAGCTTAGAGGCTGTCATACATTTTAAAATCCACACATAAGGAACAAAATACTGCAACACTATTAACACTTTCACCACCAGCAGAACCGTTGATCAACACTCAGGAACATGCAATCAATTGTCCATTATCGCTCAGTGTGCAGAGTCCTCGGCCTCACATACAGCTGAGCTCCTCCAGCCTGCCCCCCCACCACCCCCCTAGGAGTTGAGCTGCCACCAGACTTCCGGTCATTTATTCAGGGTCAAGACAACCCCCTCAAAGTGTATATATTCTCCAGATGGCAAGATGCTTATTTTACAGCATTCAGCAGAAGGGAGTATGCCCCTGTGCAATATTTAAATGTCAAATAATTCAAACCCTACAGTATTTGCTCCTGTGAATAAAAAATAACTGTTAGTATATTAAAATTACAGGTCCCACTGTAGGAACCCAGTGCAGCAAAAGTCAAAAAGTTTGGACTTCATTTCTCCACCTTTACTTTTGATGACAGACTCAACCCCCCTTGACATTGAGGAGACCAGTGTTGCACAGTCTGGACAGATGCTTTGCCAAATTTTTTGGTTTTTTTCAGCTGTACTTTGCTGAAGGGGTTGTGTTGCTCTACTTTTCTCTTTTAAATACCCCAAAGGTGTTTTGTTGCATTAAATTCAGGTAACATACTCAGCCAGGTCATAGTTTTCACTTTTTTGCTTCTTTAAAAACTTTTCTGTGTACTGGTGCTTTGGGGTTTGTTATCATGCTGGAATATTCCTCTTCTGCCAAACTTCTTCAGACTGGGAGCCACCTCGTCAGCCGCTATATCCACGTACATGTCAGTGATCTCAGGGGTATTCACTTTTGCTGGATTGATTTTCTACTTTGGGGCCTGTATTTTAAATACAGTCTTTTGTTTTTGGCTGTTCATGAGAGGAAATAGTTGGTTTGTCAACTTTGAGGTAAAACAGTCACTGAGAAAGTTTTAATCATTTGGCGTTTAAGTGATACTGCACAGACGTGTACTGTGCATCTCAAATTAAAAAAAAACAAAACACTTCCCTAAACTTTGGGTCCACAGCATCAAAAGCTTCAAAGCGAGATAACTTTTGATATCACATAAATAAACATTCTACCATTTAGTCCTGTGAACAAGACGGACAGTCCTCTCTATAATGAGGATCCAAGAGCTTTTGTTTTCACGAATTTGACCCCGTGTACAGGTCAGCTACTTGTTTTCTGATGGGCAGCTTGCACAAGGATCGTCAGCAGTCTTTAAGGGCAAAGTCTAGACCTATAACCTCACTATGACTCCTTAATCCTGGCCTCATCTAATGATGCCCTGATCCATAGAGGTTCCCGAGTGTGCTCAGCTCATATCATTTACAAAAATTAGCACATTTTCTCCTGTAAACCCTCAAAGTTTAGTTTAGTTAGTTTCCCTCCCTCACGCCAGACGAAAGAGGGAGAATGAGAAAGCAAGAGAGTGAAAAACAGATGGATGTTTTTGGGGTAAACTGTCTCTTTTCTCGCAGAGGAAGGTTAGCAGTTGATTTGAAATATGCACAATAATGCTTTTTGTGTTGTTGCTGCTGTTGTTGTTATGTGCTGGCTGGATGTGAGAGGTTTTAATTTTTTATTTTTGCTGAATGCTGGCTAATGCAGTGATACTTCCCTTCACTTACTGAGCATTCACAGAATGTGTAATTTATGCATGTTTGAACCAAAAACCGAACAGTATTATTATCCTCTTTTTTTTTCCAGAGCCATTTGTAGCTATTATTTAAAACTATGCTGCATAATCACTTCAATTTCTCGAATGTTTTCATAAGTATGTTGCTGTGATGAAGCAGAACTACATGCATGTGTGTGTGTATGTGTGTTTGTGTGTGATGGGAATTATGCTAACCTCAAGGTTGTACTCAATTTGCGGTGTGTTGAGAAATAATTCAAGCTTCACAGGTTCACAATAAATCTTGCATAATGTGTTCATGCATTCTATTAATTCCAGTATTTGTTTGGCCAGGGTCTCCAGGTTCAGTCAACACTGAACAGACAGGATGTTACAATGGCACAGAGAAAAGGCAAACAGCATCTCATGCAGCATTGTGAGCAACCACCATGAAACATAATGCTGTGAACAAAAGTTTACATACATTTGTAAAGACCATGTATATCATGGCAGTCTTGAGTTTCCAGTGACTCCTAGAACTCCTATTTTTCTAGAAGAAAATCACTGAAACACAGACATCTTTGTCTTACAGAGCATTTATGCATTTTAGTTCTTTCATATATTTGTTATAGGTCTTCTACAAATATGAAAAAATCTGCTGGGTCAAAAGTATACATATAGCAACTTCTGAAGCAAATGATTGAACTGAACAAGCCAGGAAAGTCACTTGGAGCCATTACAAAGCAGCTACAGATCCCTGAATCACCTGTGTAAACAAATGTTTAGAAATATATTTTGGTATAGTTGTGTTTCTGCCACAATCAAGAAGAAAATGTGAGATATAATAATAATAATAATAATAATAATAATAATAATAATAATAATAATAATAATAATAATAAACTTTATTTATAGAGCACTTTTCAAAACAAATGTTACAAAGTGCTTTTCAATAAAATAAATTAAAAATGTAAATACAATAAGCACATAGAATAATTGATATAAGTAGAAAGCACAAACATAAAACTTAAATAAAAGCAGGAAAAGCTCTCCGATAAAAATGTGTTTTAAGACGTGACTTAAAAGAGAGCACGGACCTAATTTCCTCGGGCAGGTCGTTCCAGAGCCTCTGCTGCTGAGAGACAATTGGTCCTCATGGTCACCTGCCAACCAAGAATCATCAAAATGCAAGTCTGCAATGAATTAGAATCTGCTGGCACACAGATGTCAGCGTCCACAGTCAAGTGTGTTTCACACTGACATGAAGCGAGAACGACACAGCGCGACGACACACACACACACATACACACACACACACACACCCTGGACAGGTGTGTGGTCATCATGACATGCAGAATATGAACGAACTTTTTAACATTTTTAATCAAGCTTTATGTGCTATTAAAATCTATTTGCATGTTCTGTTATGTGCTGTGTATTCATGCAGAACAATGAAGTGTAACATCTGAACACTTTTGCCTCACACACCAGTGAGGACAATGTCAATATGTCAAGGCCATTTTGTTTATTTACTTAATTACCACAAATATTCATGGCGATGACTAGAGTTTAATCTCATCTAATCTAATCTAATCCAATCTAATTTTAATCTATGATTATATGAGATTATACATTACATAACATGTCTGATTTCAATGAACATGTCAGACCCACTAACATTTAAATGATTAATGTGCAGCCACATCCACTCATCATAAGACATGTCAGAACTGGTGGTTCATATTAAAGAAACCACATTATAATGGACATGATCTGAGACAAGAGGATGGTTCCAGTCTGACAAGTTTGAGTCATGAACTCACTGACCTGCTGCTCATCGTGTGACTGAATGGTGGCTTGCCAGCTGAAAATTATTAACCCGTAATTAAAAGTGAACATGGCTCAGACTTTCTTCCAGATAATATTAAATCTGTTCCTCAATACTTCTTTTAACATGGTCAGTGTTGAAGATGAAGGATTATAAATGGCTGATGGGTCACGTTTAACTTCACTGAACCTTTCTGGGACATTAATTCAACTGAATAAAACATGATTTTGATTGTTTTTTACTCTAAAGGGAAGTGGAGAAGGGCAATATTTGAACATTATTATACATGGGTTTTAAACAAAACATCTGAAAAACCATGTGAAAACCGACTTAATCGTTACAAATTCATGTAAAAAAAAAAAACCAACTTCTACATGTGTAACGTTTTTAGGGTGAAATAAACAAAACGCACCAAAACACATTTATTTATGTAAAAAGACCCTTTAATGGGTTTACTTTATGAGTCTTGGTTCATAGAAGTATAACAGTTTTTGTGAAAATATTCTGTTTGCTCCATGTTTGTGAATTGCATCTAAGGCTTTGTTAAAAAATGTCTGCTAGTAGCATCACTGTAGGATTCCAACTTTAGTGACACTGATGATGAGGCCAGTGTCTGACAATCTGTTGTTTTAGCAAAGTATACAGAAGGGGATATATACTGTATATGAGCCAGAACAGTTCAGCCAAAGGAGCCAGCCGTCAGTTAGCCACGGTGGGTCGATTGAACATGATCTCTGGTTTATAGTTTTGTCTTTGGACCAACAGCAGCGACTTAGCCAACGACTTAGGTGGTGGGAGCCAGCACATGCTCGCGAAACAGCTGAGCCCAGGCCTGTGCTACAGTGGCTTTCAGTGTGTGCAGTTTATTTTTGTTGAGTTTTAATTTTCTCAAGCAGGCAGGAAACTGTCTTTGAAGATAAACAGAAAAGACTCAATCGCTGCCAGCAGCCTTTAAAGCTGCGCATCAATGTCAGGGTTTCAAAAATATCTGACGTTAACAATGTGTGATATGGTCTTTGAATGTGACGAGAGGCGGCAGGAATACGAACGTGTTCAGTGACTGATCATTTAAAATTAGATGTATATCAGCCCTTAAAGGTGACAGTATTAGACGTGTTGGATCTTCATAAAAGACAGCATTTGTTCTTAAATAAAGCAGCCTTGTTGTGCTTTTATTAGAATATAGAGCAGAGTAGCTGGCTTGTTGGTGCATTGCTTCGTAACAGACCTTGTTATAGCCATGACCTTTTCAACTACACTCATTTCAACAGTGTGTGAAATGAAGCTTATAGCGCTGGTTATTGCCACTGTAGCTGTAGTTTCCGCCCATTTCTGCCTCTCTAGATATGGCTTTCTACTCTAAGGAGCATATTTTTCTGAAAGTGCACTTGTTTACTTCTGTGAAAAAAAGCTCTTTTGAAAATTCTTGTGGTATAATAAAGGGCATTGTCTGCAACAGAAACAGGAATCTTGGCACAACTATAATTTGCACAGGAGATCTTGCCAGCACGTGATAACAAAAGCATCAGTAAGTGCCAAGATTTTTTTTTATCAGGTTTTTAAGGGATCACTGAAAAATGACTGGCTCATCTTGAAGTTAATGTGATGCAGTTTGTTGGTTTTCAGATTTGAAACAGGTTCATGTAATCCCACGTAGCCCTCGGCTGGGTGAACCAGACTTCTCTCTAACCTGCATCGTGACCAGGAGTCATGGATGACTTTGCCTGAGTTCTTTTGTTTTTGTGGATAGCTCTCTAATCACATGCACATGCACACAATTGAGCAAACCAAAACACACACACACACCACACACACACACACACACACACACACACACACCACAGGCCAAATGATCCATCAAATTACTGAAATGGAAGCAGGGCAAAGTACTTGTTTATCCTCAGGATCTGATACAGAAATAAATGACCACTTTATCACAATCGGTCCTAACCCACACGACCATCCATTCATGTTGCTCCACAACACACAAACGCACATGATTGGAAAAGTTTCGCTCTCAGTAATAGTCAAATTTCAGCACCAGCAATAAATCATTAGTGCTGTGTATTAAATTTCATTATTAAGAGTCTTGAGATCAAAACAACGTTTCTCCCTGATGGCCAAAGTTGGTGTTGATTTGAATCATACGACGCGTGTTTTGGTTCTCGCTGTAATTGCAAACTAATAACCACAAGCTATGGCGCAGAGATGTTGTGTGATAAAAAAAATCCTGCCAGTGGTGTGACCTGCCTCTAATTCAATTCTGTTAAAAGCATTGTAGGTTTAGTATGATCATTTATTGATGGATGCTAACTCAGGAGAAGCTTTGCACCGACACATAGCAACGCCTTTGACTCTGTTGTGATTCTAGTTGAGACTTTTACACTGACGCTCTTTTGTATCTTGAAACTGCCGTCCGCTGTCTTCCAGCATATAGAGATGAGTTTGTCTCAATAACGATTTTATCTCACAAACTTCAAAGGAATGCTCTCACTGTACAGCACATGCCTCCTTTAGGACATCGTATTTATCATCGCAGCATCTCGCTCCACTGTTAAACGCGATGTACAGATATACACTCCAACCAAAACCTGGTGACTTCAGCAAGCTGACTGAGCTACACAGATTGATTATCAAATAAACAAAATGCACTGTTTGAAGCCCCTTAAACATTGCTCCATATGAATTCAGTGACTTCTTATCTCTAACTCCTACTTGAAATCATAGATTGTACATAAAGATAGACATGTCGATTTGTGATGCCTCCTATTGGATTGCACTGGAGCCAGTCTGAAGCTGAGAGCTGGCCCCGTCTTTGTTGTTCGGAGCCAAAACCTTCCAAATGAGGAGTGCAATGTGTTGTGTTTCATGCCCCACTTGCTTTCTGGAAACACTGACTGGTCCACACATGGGTAAGCTGCAATGTTACTGTAATCAAGTACAGACTGACTGAAGTATTGCATGACAGCATCATGGGAGAGTCTCATCATTATCATTCCATCACCTTTAAATATTGTACAGCTGTACGTCTGGAGAAAAACACTGTTTAAGTAGAAGCTTCAAAAATCCAAGAGAAGGTGAATCCATGAGCAGCAGATGAGAGATGTATCAGTCATGGCAAGTCAAAATCTTTGATAAGCCTTCAGGTGGGAGCAATAATGTCCACACCACTTGTTGCACTGGAACAAGTGCTGGTCAGCTTTTCCCTTGTACAGCCATTTGCAGCACCTGCTTGAAACTACACTTCTCTCAGCTATATTGTCCACTTTGCAGATGCTCACATATTCACTTCATGTTGTTTATTTCTAGGAATAAGTTGGGAACTTGTTGGTTAGATTGGCAGATGCAAATGCAAGATGTCAGATTCACCGGCTCTGCTATGAATCAGCGAGCGCTTGTGGACAGACCACGTGGTTATGATGCATGATCATGAAAATTCTGCTAAAAACTGGAATAACTTTTTCAGAGCAAGACGTCTAAGTTGCTCTCTTCCAACAGCATGACCTTTGGGTATGAAGGGAAACTTTCTTCTCTGATCAAAGAGCCAAATAGTTCAGAGGTTGGCTCAACAAGACAACATACTCAACACTCACATACTACAACATGTCATAGTTCCAGAGGTGAAAAGTTCAGATTTTTAAAATGACATTTTAAAATGTCATTGGCTTATCTGATGGATCAGTTATGAAAACTACTGTCCTGTACTTCAGCACTCCTCATCCCGTGTATTTTGACTCTCGATTCTTCTTTTGAACACCAACCAGGATCAACAATACAGTTCATTTATATCGCTGGTATGATGGGTTTTAAGAATTCAAAGCAAACCTGTAAAATAACACTGGGTTAC
>NW_007577837.1:547270-588827 GCF_000690725.1 Stegastes partitus | reverse complement strand
ATTTGTGGACCGTCAAAGATCCCAGCTTTCAACTTTTCCATTGTCAAACCTGGAAAAACTTGGCACAAGTGGATAAAGCAGTCGCCATCCTTATCCAGTGCTTCAGTGAATTGCTTCAGATGCTCACCGTGATAAAATCACATGACTCTAATGTGTTGATCATAAACCAGGGGCTAAACTTTCTATCTAAATTTAATTCACCTGCAAATATTTACAGTATCAACTTGTAAAGGCTTCAAAATTTGTTCATTTCAGGAAATAGAAAAAGAATTTTGTATGATACAAAGCATAGCATGTACACAAAAATGCAAAAAAAAAAAAAAGTGCATGTGGCGACAAATCAAAATTTTGACCTCATTGAGCAAAACCAATGTAATATTTGGATTCAGCACATTGCAATTGTCCAAAATCAGCTGAGATAACTCTGACACCAAAATGGGTTTAGACCAGTTTAATGTATTAAAGGGGAGATTAAACCATAAATGCTGCTACTTGCTGTAATCACATTGTTACATTGTATTTTAATGGCCTCCCTGTCCTCAAGAACATAATAAAAACAACAGCAGACATGGAGTTCAAAATAGTAGATGAGTCTGACAACTTTTTAATGAATTGAGATCAGATCTAACAGGATGAGAGTGTTTCTGCGGCTTCCGGTACGTAGTAAAGGCAGCTGGAAGCCTGTCTTGGCTTTTTGTCACAGTCTCGTCTATTTTTCAGGCAAACAACAGTTCATGTTAAACAAACAGATTGCGTGGCAGGTACAGAGCAGCAACACATAAAGACGAATCATTTACTATCTTCAGACAGAGATGAAGGTTTTATTTAATTTGCATAATGCTGACAGACATACATAACAATAAATGTTCTGTTGAATCTGCTGATATGACCCCATCAGTCCAACCTATATCACTTTTATTGCTCCTGTACATCGCAGCCATACGGTCAAATGTTGTAATCAAATGTGACAACCTTCGCTCCATTATTTATTTAAAAAGATCATGGACATAACAGCATAATCCGACATCTCCCACATAAACAACAGACTGTTGAAGCACAGCGTCCTGTCTAATGTGTGCAGCATTGATTGGGGATCCTTTAAAGCAGCGTGGTGTCTTTTGCATGTGATTTTATAAAAGTAAACACAACATTTCTCATGACTCGTGAAAATTATGAATGTGCAGTCCTGCTGCAGGGATTAGTTGAACATGAAGAGAAGCTTTTTTTTTTTTACGGCTGTGGACGAGAGGTACTGTGACAATAGCTGCAGACTGGCTTCCTTATTCGCGCTTCAAACACAAATGCAAATATCTGAGGCTGGTTGAAATGAATGTAAAGGTGGGGGAGCGATTAAAATGGTTTATTTAGATTTTCATGCTAGGGGTAGCAGCAGATGCATCAAAAACAGGCGTATGTATTCACAATGCAGAGTCTAAGACACATTTTTCACTATAATGCCAACCACTCACTTCTCTCTGCATCATCTGATTGAACCTCCCACCTATTTGCACCTTTTCTTCCCACCTGTGCACTGTGGGCTCCGCTGGTTATTGTGCTGCCACGCTGCCGTGCCCTTCAGGAAGAGTGGGACAAATCCCACAAGCCAGCATCGACAACCACATTAAATCTTGTTAGTTCTTGATGTGTGACTCATTACTGACATGTGATTTCTGCTCTATGACTCCACTCTCCTCTTATCATATCCAACGTAGTGCGTTGCTTCGGTCCACTCGTCCCTTCTGTTGTACAGATGCTGGAACAATAAATCCCCTTAGATTAAAAAGAGTATACACTGCATTTATATTTTGTTCAGTATATGTTTAATATTGATTGTGGCTTAAATTTTAAGCCACATGCCAGAGTTTTTCTTTTTTTCTGAGTTTTATATGATCCACATCCAGATTATATTAGCGAACCATAAAATCCCTGCTGTCTTCATTGGCATCAGGTTCGCTAATTTCGTTTTTTGGCATCTTACAACTGACGTGACTAAACAGAACTGTATTGTAAAACTGCTCCAAAATACCACTAAACTCAATGCTTACACTCTTTACTGTTTTATCACCGTACTTTCAATGATTTATCCTGTTTTTGTAGTCTCTCTTTTTTTTGTAATATGGCTGTTCTGTAGATGACTCCTTTATATTTTATTGTTCCCAAGCTGTTTTATGGCACGCCATTTGTTCCTTCCTATTGAAAAAGCTTTTAACTGGGCTGTTTACCAAACTAATCCCAACCCGATGCCCACTTGCTCTTCACAGTTATACTCATATCATATTACTGCATCTACTACTTGTATTGCAAGATGTGATCATAAAATAAGTCTTTTACTCCTGCAAAAATCATTCAGTTTTGTTTCCACTGTGGATATTTATATGTTGTGGTCGTGTACACATACAATGCACTGAAGATTTCACTTGTTCTAGAGGAATTCTACACAAATGCGTCCCATTTTACGACATTTTGAAAATTATATTCACACACCATTTGAATGACCAAGTGCAGAAAAGTAATGAAATTATTATTGACAATTTAAGTGCTCTTTGGCCTTACCTCTTATGGCTTTCTACTTGCTTAAGTGCTGTTTTTCCAGCAGTGTGTGAAGTGCTGTTATATCATCCAGTGGCTGTGTGAGGAGAGTGCTCTTCATTCAGATGGATCAGGGGTTAGACCACATGTTTTTGATCTTTAAAAGTCAAGTAGCTCTGTCTGCTCGTCTCGCTCACTTCATCTAGATTCAAAGAAAACTTTGGCCCGGCTTGCAAATGGTGCAGAAGCAGAAAGTGTGTGTTCGTTTAGCCTCATGCCGCTACGAGACGAGAGCAAGGCGAGGAATGGAAATGCTGAATGCGTTATGACAATGGGAGACCATTTTCTCATTTTGGGGGAATAATTTAGATCGTATGCTGCAGCTTAAAACAATGACATAATGCTGAGAAAATCCATGTCAATCAAATTCAGGTTGTGATGCCGCCTCCACTTAATTACAAATGAAGACAGACTGCAGTCGGGTCACTGCTGCCGTTGTGTCTGCAATTTCCATGCAGATATGCAAACAGACAGATGGAGAGAGAGATGTGGGCTTTTCAGTCCAAGCATGTTGCTTTTTTTGGGTCCCTTTCTCCCTGTTGTTGACAGTTTTTTGGCAGTTCTGGCTTGACAGGGAATTCAATCAATTTTGCCAAAAAACAGCGACCCAGATGTCACAGGAGGACATTTTCCACTGTGCCGAAACTGATATTATCTACTATTGATGGTCATATTTTACACTCACCTGAAAATCTGTTTTTGTAACACATCTAAAACATGCCACAGGGTCTTGTTTCAGATTAATTTTAAAAACTTTTTCTCACAGTTGGTGCAACTTGACAACTTGAACATTTCCACAATCTGGTGCAGCCTAATGAATAATTTGGAATAAAAACAGGTGCATGTCGATGGGAACTGTCCAGAATTATTTGAATAAAATATTGTTTTAGGTTTTGGGCTGTAAAATAAACACCAAATTGTAGGAGTTCTTACTAAATGTAATTCAAGAACAGCACTCTCAGCATATTGATATCCTTATTTACTAGATTAGCACAAACTGTTAGTGGCAGCAGTCCACTCAAGCTGTTTTCTAAATTGAGGGGAGCAGAGAAGTGCAACACTCAAGCCAAATACATCTTTTTCTAACCCAAGAACATCATGTCCTGCAGTGCAATTCCCCTCTGCAATGAAAAGAGAGAAGAAAGTGCATTGTTTGTGTCCTGTCTGCTTTTTTAAGGCCTGTGAATTCTTGTGTGTTGTGTGTTTTGGACCAGTGGGAATTTGCTTGGTCAGCTCCCCATTTCCAACCTGCACAGCTACAGCGTGTGGGGTGTTTTAAACCTTCATGGCACCTGAGTTGAGACTCAGAGTCTCATAAGACTGTTCACTGACTTAAAAAAAGATAAAATAAAATAAACATGTTATCCCGCTGGGGCCGCAGGGGCAAAAAATTAACTTGATTCCCTTTACTCCCACTTTTGGTTTGTGGTGGTTTGACTAAATACAAACAAATTTAGAAATAAATACTCTAAAGCCCTCAGGGGGTGTTTTTGCAGAAGTTGGACTCGCGACCTCAGGAGTACAGAAACTGTGCAACCAGAGAAGAACTAAAAATAGATGAACAGGTTGAGCAAACACTGGTAAAATAAAATAAAATAAAACAGTAAAGGACATTACAAAAAAAGTGTTCAGAACAAACTGAGCATCAGGTAAACCTGTTAGCAGGAACATGAGCAAAAGCAGAGAACAGACACAACAGGCACAGTAATTAAAATCCAACAACCTCAATCACACACAAGCACACACACACACAGGCTACTTTGATTTCCTGTTTCACTCCCACTCATTTCCCAGGACACCAGGACGCTGTTCATGCTGATCGTGTGTGTGTGTGTGTGTGTGTGTGTGTGTGTGATCAGAGATGGGCATTCAAGAAAAACTCCTTTGAATTATTCCTAAGAGATTCTTGTGTGTGGCATGTGTGCTGTCAGTAAACCAAAGAGAGTCCATCATGTTTTGAGGGCCAACGTCAAAGAATCCTGAAGATGTTAGTGTGGTTGCACTCGAAAAAATAATGTTGGACCTCAACAAAAAAAGAAACTGCATCCACCTTTTACAGTTGTGACAACTTCTAATGAAATTATATTCAACCAACAAACTACATGAGGTATTACTGATTGCTCATAATTCCGACTAGTATTTCCATTCATTTGTAACTGTTATGTCCTTAATTACCATAATTATTTATGCATGTTTTATTTTTATTATTTTCTTTCTGTAGTTATTTTACTTAATTTTTTTATTTTATTTTCCTATTTCTATTATTCCTGCTTATTCCGAGGGCGATACCAACAACTGAAACCAAACTCCTTGTATGTTGTGTACGTTCTTGGCCTTTAAAGCTGACTCTGATGTTTTAAAAGTAATTTTTCAAAAACGATGTTGCTCCAGTATTCTGTCGGTAGAGCAGAGGAGTTTCAACTTAATTATCATATACAGATTGAAGTTATCAAGCCAACTTCATTAAGAACTTAAATTAAGTTTTAAACACACTAATGCAGAAATTTGAGCTTCAATTACACAGAATATCAAGCCGATGCAAATACCGACATTTTTTATTGCCCATCAAAACAGTATTTGCAACTTAAAAGGTTCATCTAAATCCCTATAATACCATTCTTATCTTAAGTGGCGGGTAGATTAGATAAAATTAGATTCAGCTTCATTGTCATTGCACAGAGTAGAAGTACTGACACTTTGACATCTAACCAGAAGTGCAAAAGCAGCATTAAAGTGTGTTCGCTCCACTATGAGTATGTACAGTATGTTACAAACAGAATGCACATTATGGACAGAACGGTCCCTCGAATGACTTCTTACAGTGTAAATTCTGTCATTGGAGTTAATGATGTGCTCTCCCGGTGCTCATCTATGGAGAAAAGGGTGGTGGTGATGATGGATGGGGGTCAGAGGTTGCCATGACAATCCCAACGGGAGTCATTTCCAGTTGTCTACTCGGCACCATCACCGCGAATTTGTGCGAATCTCCACAGCAGAACCCTGACTGGTTCCTGCTCACACTGCAGGTCTGATCTCGCTGATCGTTTTCACACGTACTCATGATGACATTGTATGAAAACACTCGCTGCTCGTCTCTTTCTCCTCTTTTAATTCCCCCCTCCTCCCGTCCTCTCCTCTCCCCTCCTTTCCTGAGGTTGAAGTAGCTGCACAATGGGCAGAATGAATCCATTTTAATTGACAGGTTCCTGTTGCACTGTGGCCTGTCTGTGTGCACTGCGTAATGCATGAGGGGCCAACCTGGTTTGGTTTCCAATGAGGAATGACACTGTCACGCACGCACTAATAATGTGAGTGCATGTGCATGTTTGTGTGGATATGCTCACCTAACCAGAGCCAATTGTCCGTCAGATGACAGCTTGCGTGTCAGGGTCTGTTTATGGACTCATTTGGCTTTGATTGCGCGGCTCAGTGGCTGAGAGTCACGAACAACGTCAGACACGGAAGCAAGTTCCAAGATCGTGGTCTTGATCTGTAAAAAAGAAAACGCAGATCACAAATATAAGCACGCGTTTAAGTAAAGCATTTACATGATGTCATATAGCAAATGAATCACAGGATTAAATCCGTGTCTGTATAAATGTACAGAGACATGAAAAAAAAGGATATTATAAAGGAGGATTACAATGAACACTAGTGAGTGGATGAAAATGGAAGAAAAACTGGCAGACGTGAGAGTCATCTTCTCCTAAAACGAAGTGTATTGTTGGTCCTTAGTCATGAAAAACACGACTCTCTGCTGAATGATTAGATATCTCCAACACATCGCACTGCTGGGTTGTGCCTTCGAGTGCAGGCAGAGATAAAGAAGAGGATTTCTATAAACCAAAAGCATGAAAGATTCATGCGGGAGAGACGGGCTGATTGGGAGAAAGGAATCAGAGTCCTGGAACCGGAGCTCATTTTATATGCCACTTTTGCAGATTTATGTTGTCTTTATTTGCAGGTCTGGAGATAAGCACGCTTTTATAAGTTACTGTTGAAACAAGCAACGACGAGGCTCTGCTTCACGGCTCCCAGTTGTATCAGCATGCCTCGCTCACTGGTTGCTCTGCCGGGTGACATTACAGCGACTGCGGGTCTCGCACATCATAAACAGCGTCTTGGCTGAAAAATAAACCCAGCTTTATGAGGCTGTGTGCTTTGAGCCCGCCGTGGACCGCTGATGGAGACATGAGATATGTGGAATCATACAAAGCGAAGGCTACAAGTGCACTGCTGGGGGAGACGGCGACACTTTAAAGACGACGGACGCAGAGGTCGACAGCTGGGAGAGTTTAATGATACGCTGGTCTTTTTCACCCAAAGTGAGTTTCCTTTTAGGAGTGAGAATGATGATTGCATTTGGGGTTTTTTTTTTAATAGACGTCTTGTGGAGACTCTTCTCTTTTATTCGTCACTTGAGACGCATTTAAAAACAAACACGAATCCTCCGATGGGGAATGAAATGACTTCATTTGTCCACAGTTGTTATCACCTGAGATTTCAAACAGTGGGAGCTGTGCGTGATTTGTTTCAATAGTTTCAGTTATGAAATCATGAAATCAACAGACAGGTGTAGCAGACAGAGAGTTTCCTTACATTAAGTTTGGTTTATGCAGGTACATTTACTCCATGGCTGTCTTGAGTCACAGTTTTAAGGGTTCTCAGGTGAGAATTTCCCACTCAGAGCTGTAATCTGTACTGATTGTCTTCTGTAAAGCTTTCACATGTTGGCTGCAGTCAAAGCCACAGTAACATGAGCCGTGCAGGAAAGAAAGAGGCCACGTTGACACATAGCCGAGTATTTACAAAAACGGATCTACGTTTCAAAAATAACATTGTTTACAACAGATCGTTTAAAAAAAAATCCACACAAACCCACATAAACACGTCATGAAGAGCTGCTATGAGCATGCCAAACCTACAGGGGGCAGTGTAACAAGAAGCATAAAGCCATGCTAGCCAATCAGAATCCTGGAAAAAACAATAAACGGCATAAATTACTTCCTGTTACGATAATGGCGCGAGGGTCGTTTGTTTGGTCCGACAGAGAAGTGGAGCTACTCCTAAATGTCGAAGTTTTCCCACCAGCCAGCAGTTCACCCAGGTCGGATCCAAAACCAGCGGCAAAGGCATTGGGAGACAACCCTCAGTCTTGGCAGGAGGAAAAGCTGATGGAAAACTGCTGACCTCCAAGCGATCCTTCTCCTCTGCTCCTCCACATAATAGAACATTTCTGAATGTAAATGCAAACAGGCCAAAGCGTTTCCACAAAAGTAAAAACAAGCACTGCTTTAACAGCATCCATTTCCATCACAGTAGTCAAACAGTAAACATGGGTCGCATACATATGATGCTGATTTGTCGCATACTGTGACGTCAAACTCCGTCTCCTCCTGTCCACATGCAAACGTAAAGACAGAGTTTTTCCAAATCTCCACTTTGGCCGGAGTTGTCAAATCTGATTGTTTTCGGTGACTTGTAGCTTCATTTACGTGTAAATCAAAGGCCCAGATGCATTGAAATATCAGTTTTTCAATGTGTAAACGGGGCCAAAGACACGTGAAAGTTGTGCATTTAAGCTTCCTGCAATTGTAGTTTCAATGACTCTGACTTTAATGAAACTTTATGTTGGGTTGTTACTCAGTCTGTTTTATTCTGAGACCTTTCTAGGGTTAGGTTTGGAGACAGACAGAGCAACAGATGGTAAAAGATTGCCAGGACCGAAAAGTCAAGCAGTAAAAATAGTTCTCACCCAGGACTACTCGTTTTTGTTTTTTTCTTAAAAAATACTGAGCGATATCTTATTAGGCATTCATACTGAAAGCAGCTCTGTACTAAAATATCACAGGTCTGTGTTGGTGTGGGATGTCTTATCTATGAAGATGATAAAATATGGTCCAGGAAGGAGTTGGAGTCGTAGAGTCGGTGAGCCTGAAGGCTTATCTGATGCCAAAAAACACTGTGCTTTATATAATATTACGAAACAGGATTCCTCAGCTCTAAAAGGTTATCACTGCACCAGCGTTTTTATCCTCCCTCTTGACGACGACGAGGCAAATTGTAAACATATCGTACGCATGTCATTAAACGATCCACCCGCATTAGTTCTTGGACATGTTTGATTGGCAAAAGCAGCAGCTGAGTCTGGTTCAACTTTTTCGCTGATCAGCTCTGAATGTTTTTGTCAAAGTCTTCTGTGTGGGCGTTTTTTTTTTTTCTTTTTTACACCAATGCTGCTTGGAATATGATCTCACCTTCTCAGCTGACTTACATCCCTGACATATTTTACAAAAAAATAACTAAATATGTTGGTTACTGTGACTTTGCCCAACAGCGAAATGAGGGTCTGAGCATTTTCACATCTGGAGGTCAATAAAAAGATGATTGTCAGACGCCTCCTGGTTCTCCTTCAATGTTTGGGTCACCAGAAAACACATGCTAAAAATTCATATAGGTTATGTTGGATGTCTCCATTGTGCTCCGTCCAGACAAGTTGGAAAACCAAACGGACATCTTTAACAGAAAAACACATTTTAAAAGACAAGACTTGCGTTCAGTTCATCTTGATGATAAATTCAGCGATCTCTGTGTGTTTGTATTTATTGTTTCTCTATTTACTTTCCAAAGTTTTCTACTTCTAATACAATTTTGAATATTTATAGAAAACCCTGTGACATTTGTCAGCACAGACGAAATATTTCAAAACAAATATAATCAAATAAAAATCAAAAATTCATGAATTCAGCAGAGTCAGTAATTTTACTGATGAGTACACTGTTGGTGGTGGGTGACTTGTTCCTGTTAGAAGAATTACGCAGAGGAGTGGCGTGTTTACTGTACAGTGAAATGGCAAGGTGCTATCCTCGAGGAACGCATCCATTATCGCGGTGACTAAGCACTGCCATCGTTAGCGTGTGATAATTTATATAAGACACGACTTCTGTGGCTGTGGTCCACGCTGAGATGCTGCATTTACTCAATCTTCAGCTGGAACGCTTTCGAACGATTTCAAATAAAATAGATATAAAAGTACAGCTTCGTGCTGCCACCTGAGGAAATTAAATTATTCAGCTTTCACTGCCAGTGTCATATGGGACTAAACGAACGACATCCCATTAGGACAAACAAAAGCACAAGCTTAACACCTGACTCCCGATCTGTCTCTGAGTACAACACACACACAGACACACACACACTCGTATCTTGTATGTAATTTTTGTAATATCTTGCTTGTTTTGTTCTCTTCTTTCCTCCCTCCCCCGTTCTGCCAATTAGCTTCCCCAGCAGCAGCCGTCATCAGTGTTTCAGCACATCCACTTCAGCGCGACGTGCACCGTGGCCTCCACTGCATCGTGACGCCATCGCTTTGACCTCTTCTGCTACGTTGGAACGAAAACGAGCATCGGTAGCCAGGTGATTAGCACAATGTGACTCCATTACACCTCTTTCAGACACAATCATGGCACATTCGAGAGGAGAACACCTGGTAAAGGATTCAAGACAGACAAAGATTAGATGGCGGTGGAGGATTTCAAATAATGAGCTCCAAGTTAAAATATAATTCTAGTGTTTATTTCTTGCTCTTGTGAAGAAAAAAAAAAAAAGTAGTTTAAAAATATTTTAACACCAGATTAACAAGTACAAAGCATGAAATCCTCAGCAGCGGAGGTGGTATGTGTCTCTCTGACTTTGAGACTGATTCTCATAGTAGCAATAATAGAGCTACAGGCTGTGCAGCACAGGGGCAAAAATGAGCTGCCGCACCTCTATTACACTCGCATTCCTCCCACTCCATGTGCAATGTGTAAAGATTTCTATTCGTGAATATGATCTGGCACCAGAAATGCTGCAGGAATTTGCAGCGCATAAACATTATGTACATTTTGACCGTCACATTCGACAGAAGGAGGGTTGGTGGGATGGTTTCGTGGCACATCCTCCCAAACAAACTTAAGTCAGCACAAAGCAGTTGGTGAGGAGCAAACCTCAAGCTTTCTTGGCACCTTGTAGTTCCGGTGCCTTGAGGCAAGCTGACCACTGCGACCAGGTCTTCCCTTCAACTTTAGAGGAAGCCTAGAGGCTGTAATTTATACTTTTCCCATGACACAAAAACCCAGCACACACACACACACACCCGTCCCCTCTGAACTGTATGAACCGTACACACAGACGCTGGACAGCAGCCCAGAGGCTCGTCGCATTAGCATGTCCATGTGGGAGTGCTGTCAGAGTGAGGGGAAGGCCGGCACCCTGATCTGAGCTCCTCTCCACTCTCCAGCTGCTTCGTGTCTCTGCTCGCTTCCACATCTGTCGCCGACGAGCAGCGCCAGTGAGATGCACGGAGATGTATTTGTTTACGTACAGAAGCAATATAAACAGTATGTGCTTTTTGTGTGTGTGTGTGTGTGTGTGTGTGTGTGTGTGGCTTCATCCTTCCATAACACTCTTGTCCATGTTGTTTGGTATTAGTTCCATGCAGCTGTTTAATCTAGAGGTAAGAGTGGAGCCAAATAGCCTTTCTCTGATGGAGCACTTTCCCCAGTAACCCTGATTAAATTAAAAGTGGTTGGGAATTGGGTCCAGTCAAATTTGCATATCCCAAAAATTACACATTTACAATTTTGCAGAATATTTTAACAGACTTGTACAAACCAGTATACCAGTGCAGCAGAGATTATGCCAACCTGGTGCCTCGTTTTAAAGGAATTTAGCAACACTCACTCTGCCTCAGTCTGCTGTACTTGCTATGTATTGTATATTTTCATCCCGGCTGGGTTCATTTCAAGAAACAACCTCATTTCAAACCACACCAACACAAGAGCTATTCAGCAGCAATGACACCAGCACAATAGCTACTCAGTGAAATCATAGCATCTTTTCTTTGCAGTATTTCTGAGTAAAAAAATCCTAGGTTTTGGTGCACACGTTACATTACGACCATTGTGCAGCTGTGCTGAATGATAAATGAGCCAACCTGCACACGCAGACGAAGCCAGTTGCTCCCTTTAATCACCACTTGCCCTCCACGGCTCTCTGTCCTTCTTGAATAAACAAATGATACAGTGGGATGGATGAAGCTGTTTAAAACATATGGTTTACTTGTCTTACTAGCATTAGATCTACACAGTAAAAAAAAAACAAGAACAAACGGTAATATACTGAGGGCAGAGGTGCAAAAACAGATATCAAGAAAGAAAGAAAGAATGAAAGAAAGAACGAAAGAAAGAAAGAAAGAAAGAAAGAAAGAAAGAAAGAAAAAGAAAAAATAACCATCTCATAAAAATATAATTCATTTCCATCTTTAAAATGCAAAAATTAATTGCAGCCTTAATTTTTTTTTTACTAGAACATGTGTATTAATTTGGCTCTAAATATACTAGAACATATAACTACAACAACTGTAACATAAGCAAATTTTACAGAGAGAGAGAGAGAAGGAGAAGGAAATACATAATGCAGATTTTAAACATTGAATAAAATCCATCATGTTAAAACTATGGTAATTATAAAATATATCACTCATTCAACAAATATATGTAAAATTACAGAAACAAACCTCATTTTTGTTAATCACTAATTAGATCTAACTTGATAAATAAACTTAATTAACAAATTTGAATTGAACAGTTGATTTTTTTTTATAATAAAAAGAACATCTTTCCAAAATATTTGCATTTTTATTTTTTTGTTAAAAATTCACATTTTCTTTTTTAAAAAATGGTTATTCACAGTTATAGTTAAAAACAAAATAGACATGCATTCTGTTTGCTTTTGTTGTTTTATTGATATTTCTGTGTAGCTCTAAAAAAGAAAAAAATATTGACGAAAATATAGAATTACCATTTTTTAAAAAGAGTTTACGTTATCATATGTTCACTGTGAGAAATAATTTTACCCAAATCCATTGTACTATTTTTTAGATGAGCAGTTAGCTGCAGACCTTCCTCTGCACTATTTTGTCTCCTGCTTAAGCAGCTACTGCATTGAATCTGACAAGTCGAGTCTTCTGTGATTCGTGTCCCACATGAACACAACCAAGTTGGGAAAATGCTGCCGCCAGACATGAATTTCTTAACTTAGCGCTGTAGCATAAAGGGCATGATCTCCGTCCCTCCTGGTCCTCCTCTGTTTGGAAGAATCACTACCTAGTGCTCAGTTTTTCACACTTTTCTTCATATTTCCTTTCTTTATTATTTTTGATTCCTCCTTGCTTTCTCTGGCCCAGCCCCTTCATTTGCATGCTATATATCCCAGCATGCAACGGAAGCAAACTGGAAAGCACTTCGGGTCAACGTCTGGTGTTTTAAATGTGCTTTATAAATAACTGTGACTTAACTTGACTAATGATGTCAACAAAACAAAAAAACCTCACAATGATCATAAAGTATTTTTTGGGCACAATAGTGCACTTTCCTTTTTAAAATAGCTTTAAAATACCTTAAAATAGGAGTGTAGCAAATGTTGCTTCTGTTTGCTTTAGTGCAAATCAAGTTCAGTATAATTTAAAAACAAACAAAAAAACAAAATAGGAAATGCAATAATCATCAGTATCAGGACGTCTCAAATGTCATACAAGCATTTAAGCATAATGAACTACGGGGCAGGAAAAGGTCATATTAGTAAAAACTCTTAAATACTACAGGTCTTTTCATCTCCTAACAGAAATGTTTACCAAATGAAATAGTTTTAAGTAAATGGAGCAGCATCATCAATCATCTCTCTAATGGACTGCTGCGTCTGAAATGTCCCCACGTTGGGGACATTTTCTCTTGGACACGCATACTCAGCATATTCTGTGAAGCGGTCGTCCTTAATATGTTGAAACAAATGTGTTTCCATTCATCGCGCTTCCATCCGGAGCTTGTTTTATGCAGTATTTGCATACAGCTTCGCTCTGCTCTGCATCGTGTTTACTGAAGCCAGCCTGTGCCCACAAGAACGTCACGCTTTCTTTTTTTTCTGTACCACCTGTTCCCTATCTGTACCCATGACTGCTTACATTTCTCCAGTGGAGTTAATCTTAGCTGTGTTCACTGCCCCTCATGTATCAGATGCATCTGTTAAAATGTCTTTAATCCCCTTAAACAGCCTATAATCTGTTTTCTTATCTAAACAAAGTCTTTTTTTTTCTTTGCTTAAATGTGAACAAACCTCAACAACTGTATTGATGTGTGGTGATCACAGGAGAGTTTTAGATCAGAAAACCTTCATTTTATTGGAGGTATTGTTTTGTACATTGAGTGTTCATGTGAAAGCGACTCATCAAGTTCCAAAAGTAAAAAAAAAAAAAGAGAATTTGTTGTGGCTAAAGCTTCAAACAGGGAGCAAGTACAGGCTGGAGCGCTGAGGAAAAACAGCCAGTCTGGCCAACATCAAGTGCCAAAAGGCTGGAAATTTGTGACACTTAGGTCCATATATAGTATCGGACCGAATAATTAATATAGAGGAACATTTGGAGAAGGTTTAGGTCTGATGAGGATTCCAGTTTGGGAGCCAGTTAAGCCTCCCATCACTGAGCAGAGGGGAAACCAAATCCAAGACTTCCCATATTCAGAGAGCTAAATGATGTTCTCACTCAAGAAGTCCAGATCGTGTCATGTTTCATACGATTTAACACTCCTCTTAACTGTGACACGACTGCACGTAGACCTCATAAACCATGACGGAGACAGAGCAGGTTGTGTCTTTTGGATTAAAGCGCTCACTCACTCGCAGCAAAGAAAATGTTTGAAGACGAATGTGCTGCAGACATTCAGCTGAAGTCTGGAGCCTCTGATACACGCAGGTACCAGTTTAAGCTTCCTGCTAACTGAACACTGATGTTCAAGCACAGCAACGGTTGTGTGTTTGGAAGATGTAGAAAGGGAAAGATAAAGGGAAGCCAGAAGTTTGTGCAACCTTAGGGCCTTATCCTTGTAAGCCAAACCAACAGCAGCATGTTTCTGCTGAAAAAAACGCAGTTCTAACTTCATTTTAAGCGTATAAAATTGCCATTTTGACCATCAACTGCACTGATTATCCAATACTGGCAAAACACGACAGCTGAGTGGCTTCTGGAGAAATTTCTGATTGTCCCTCAGTGGAACAACCGAAGCTCAAACCCCACAGAGTGTCTGTGGAGAGCGCTGGAGATGGCAGTTCACAGCTGCTTCGCATCCAACCTGACGGAGCTTGAGAGGATCTGCCAGGATGAATGGAATAAACTGCCCAAATCCAGGTGTGCAAAGCTTGTAGAGTCTTACTTAAGAAGACTCAAGGCTGTAGTTGCTGCCAAAAGGGTTCTACAAAGTATTCAAATAAGGGTGCGAGTGTTTGTATGAAAGAATTCGATGTGATTTTGAGTGAAAATGGCAATTTTATTCACTGAAAATGACACGAAAACAATGAAGTCTGCAGAAACTGAAGGGATTTGAACACTTTCTGACATTCTCTCTCTCTTTATATATATACTGTAAATGTCACACTGGGAGGCGATGTGCGTCTTTTCCTCTGGCGGCACGTCCAGTTGCTTATTTACACACCCAGTAATTGTGGAGAAACAATGACATTCACTCGATGTAATAGGTTTGACCTCCTGCTCAATATTCAGACTACTTTTAGCTCTGCTCCATTGTCAACAAACTCCTGAGGGAAATATGTGACTGTTTAGCTGTTAAATGCTCCACTATTTTCACCACCTAGATGCTATTTTGGTGCCGGTTAGGTTGAGCTTTTTTTTTTTTTTCTTCGCTGTAGCTGAAAACAAGGTTGATGATGGTTGTGACAGTGAAGCGAACGGTGAAGTTGTCGGGTTGTAAAACTCCGAATAATGAGCTCATTTACACTAAAATGGTTCCAAGAGCTGATGGGAAGAGCAGATTTGGGTTTAATTCTCTGTTGGTTTGTCACTCTTTCTACATTAGACGTAGTAATTTCATCCAGAGCTACTTGAGGAGCTTTAAAAGTACAACTCTTTCTAAGGAATCCTTTTGTCAGCGCCCGCATCACAATCACACCGTTTGCTTTCGGCCTTACAGCTGCTTTTTGAGCAGCTTTGGCTGTTAACAGAGAGTATTTTTTTTCAGCCAAATAGAATTCATGGTTTCCTTCCAACCAACTGCTACAGCAGCTGAGTCCATTAATTATCCCAGTTAACACTGTGCTAATCAGTAAAATCAAGAGCTTCTCTGTTCAGCCAGAATACAAGGATGAAAGCTTCAGGCTACCTTGACTTGTTGACAGAGGACATTTCATCACTTGTTCAGTTTCTTTCTCCGGTTTGTTTGTTTTGTCACAGTGGCATTTTTGAGGAAAACCTCTGCGCCTGATGGTCCTGAATTATTTTAGCTCTGACTTCCACCTGTAAAGCCTCTCACCGTCTGTGTGTTTGGCTGCACACCTGTACACCACAACACAGCCACAGGCCTTTTCAGACTGACAGTCGAAAGATGCTTTTTTGATAGGTGTATGTCAAAAAATGAGTTGGCCCACGTGTCAGCTTTCTCCCCACCATGTTTTTCAATGGTTTTCATCATCGACATCTGCAGGAAAACCAAACTCAATCTGGGTGAGCTCCTAAAGCTGTAACAGCATCCCAATGGGAGGATTTTGAATTGAATCTAGGTACTGGGGATAAAATGCCACAAATTTCTACAGTGCTGTCATTGTCAGGCATTGTGCTCGAAGCCATCTGAATATTGCATAATTCATAGGTACAGCACAGGGACCCGTCACTGTAATAAGCCATCGTGACATGAATCCTCACCTCCACCTGATGTGTAAAAGAAAATCAACTTGGAGGAGCTGAAGAGTACAGGGGGCTGTAGGTAGTCACGCTGAGTGTAAACACGGAAGAATATCCTCATAAAGTTAGAGAAAACTTTACAATTTTATAACATGTGGACACTGTAAATATGATTTTTTACTTTTTAACCATGAAATCAGTGTAGCTTAATGTCAGCCTTTAGGTTGATCCATCATTTTAGTCCAATGTTTACAGCCCTTGATGCTATATGTCTGTGTATAGGTAGGTTGTCTGGGGTTTTTTTTTGTCTCTTTTCAGGTGAAACGCCCTGAGAAGAAGCAGGAGTGGCCAAGTGCACCTGTGGCCACTCTGCAACTACGGTGGAGTGGAAAAGGCAGGCAGCTCTGCTCGTTATTGCCAGTGTACCAGACTGGCAGTTTGTTTGTGCTGCGTCGTGCCACTGTCTCTTGCTTCAGTCAAGGGTGTGTAGTGTTTTGAAAACTTTGGATCGGCTTCGCTTTAAGTTAAATTTTTGCCCTAATTGTAATTAAATTTGTTCTTTTTTTTATAATCAGTTTCCTCGTCCTTTAACCTGGTTTTCATCTTTTGTTACTCCCCTCATCCCCTAATTCACAGGGACCTAACAGGGGGCTGGAGTCTATCCCAGCTGACTCAGGGTGAAGGCAGGGGACACCCTGGACAGGTCACCAGTCTATCACAGGGCTACACTTAGAGACAGACAACCAAGCACACTCACATTCACACCTACGGACAATTTAGAATCACCAATTAACCTCAACATGTTTCTGGACTGTGTGGGAGGAAGCTGAGAACCCAGAGAGAACCCATGCTGCACGGGGAGAACATGCAAACTCCACGCAGAAAGATCCCGGGCATCCTAACCAGGATGCGAACTGGGGATCTGTGCTAACCACCGAACCACTGTGCCAAACTGAAATCTCTCAACAATTATTTGATGGATTACTGCGGACTTGTGATGAATGACTTGGTGATACAGCAAAAAAGGGAACACAACTGAAAGACAAGAAGAAGAAAGTGGCCTAATAGAAGTACTAAATGTCAGATTTTGAATGATGTTTTAAATGATGCACTTTGATTTACATATTCAACCTCCTTTACAAATGAAAATGAATTACCTAATTACCTAAAGGTCACATTCTTAAATTCAATGTGACACCCACTGGTGAGGTGATGCTCCACTGGAGAGAGTTGGGCAGAAACAAAAGGGGACAACATACTTTTGTATTGTTGTGATGCTTTTAAAAAATGGTCCAGTTAAGTCTATTGGAGGAGTGAAAATTAGACACGAGATGAAACACTGTTTGTGGCAAACACAGGGGCAACAGGGCATGAGCAATGTGATGAGGTACTAATACCATTTTTATGTTTTCTGTGTGTGTGTGTGTCATATAGGGGGGCTACAGCTACATTTTATTGTGCAATCCATTACTGTGTAACGACAATGAAGCTAAACTTTGTCCTCTGACCCCTCATTAATCCATAATGGAACTATAGGTCATATAATCACTTTATAATCTGCTTTTTATTACTAAATGACTCCAGTGACGCAACCAACTCTGTAAGGCTGTACTGCAGCTGCACCGTTTGGGGGTTATTTTAGGGTTAAACGATAGTGTCAGTATGCTCACACATTTCCAGAAAATGTTTATATTGTCCCCCATCATTATGTGGCATGTTATTATCGTACCATGTGCATATTAGCATGATTTGCACAGCTGAGGTAATGGGAATGTGATGAGCTTTTCAGATGTTGGGGATTGTTGGCCGACGGTGGCAAATGACATACATATACACAAACGAGCTGCATATATATGATTGCGGTGCATAAATAGCCAATGGGGGCAAATGACATACATAAACAGAAACACACTGCAAAAAAAAAACAAAAAACGCTGCAAACATGAAAACACGCTGCAAGAGGAAAACGCTGCATATACAGACGCACTGCATAAATGACAAAAAAATGCAAAAAGAAAACGCTGCACATCCAGTCACACAACAGAAGTGCCACAGGCCTCTAGGGGCAGTTTTAAGTCTTTAGCTTTTCAGTCAAAATGGGTGCTGAAGTGGTGTTTTACTGCCGTCTCCCTTTGTTCTCTCTGTTATTATCCATGGAGACGAGAGAATAGAAACCTTTTCATGCAGCTTTTCCCTCAACTAACGTCACTTGTCTCACCTACCTCTCAGGGGAAAAGCTCACTACTGCCCCTCGAGGCCTGTGGCACCTCCGTTGTGTGACTGGATATGAAGCGTTTTCTTTTGTAGTGCATTTCCATGTTTGCAGCATTTTCTTTTTGCAGTGCATTTCTGTTTAAGCAACACATTCATGTACATGCAGCTCGTTTGTGTATATGCACCCCGTTGGCCACTGTAGTAAGGTCACAAACTAAACTACAGAACAAATTTAAACTGTGACATGATGGAGGTAAAAGGTAAAGTCAGGAAATCACCAAAGTTTCATCCTCTTGAGAGCATGAATGACAATGACAGTCCATTTAAAAGTTGCTGAGATGTTTCATCCAGGCAAACATGCTTGACTGACCCAACAAGAGCTGTGAGCCAGTTCTCACAAGATGAAATAAACTATAGTAGGGAATGATGTATGAACATCATATGGCAGCAAACACAGGTCAGCCACAACATTAAAACCACCTGCATACCAATACTGTACGTAGCTCCCTCTTGTGCTGTGAAAACAGCTCAGACCTGTGGTTGTTATCGCTCTGGGTCATGGTGCTACTTTACCCTCATTGTGTTCTGGTTTTGTATGTAAATTGGCAAGTGAAAGCCACTGCCTTGAACTCTGCTCAGCCTGTGGTCTTCACCGCTTCTCCTCAGTCCGGCCTCTTACCCTCACTGATTAGACGGGCACCCCGGTGCTGCTCTCCAATCAAGCTGCTCCAGGCATCACTGGATCCGTTTAAAAGCTCAAGAAAACCGTATGTGAGCAGCTCTTTGCTACTGTGGCTCTTTGTTCATGATGTTGGAACTTTATTCTTAGCAGACCTGTGTATGGTTGATTGTTTGCGCGAGACACTCATCATTGGAGGCTGAGTTTAAGTTAAGGGGGTTTTGTTAGCAACTTTTCCTTCAGCACAATTTGTAGTTTAAGTGTTTAGATCTCAACTTTACAGACATTGTGTTTTGTTTGGTGAGCTCAGATAAGGCAGTGCAGAATTCTTCTTCTTTTGTTGTCATACAGATTAAGTAACAGGCAAAAGACTTCTTGTCATAGTAATTTAATTTTTTTTACAAGTAGCATCTACCACCTTCTGTTCCTTCTTTTTTGTGACCTGTATTGATTTATGTAATTTCTAAAAGCCTGTAATTCAAACAAATACTTTAAACTTTGGTACAACTGTGACCATCTGGTATGTTTTTTTGTTATTTACCTTTCGCAGGATAGGCCACTGACAAAGGACCTCTGAGGGCGTCCTGTGGTGTCCTGGCACCAGGACGCTGGCAGTTGATCCTTTGGGTCCTGTAGGTTGCAAGGTGGGGCTTGTTCTGGTGCCCAATCGAATTGGGATCTGGCAAGTTTGGAGGCCAGCTAACCACGTAGTCTTGGTGACTAAACCTAACAGTGGGTGAAAACTGAAAGTAAACAAGTGAGTTGAATCTTTAGTCTAAGATTGAAGGTCTTGCGTTCGATGGGAACTTGTTGCTAACTTATGCATCAATCCTTCCTACACATATGCTTTTCCTCTTACTTGTTTACCTATTGACGTGTCTGAGTGCGTTGGCAACCCGACATCTTCCTCAATCTCTCGTCCCTTTTCACCATCCTCGCTCCGGTCCAGGATAAACTCTATTCCACCATCTGCCTGCTAATTGGAGCGCGCAGGCTGTCCCCTCCCTGCACCTGTTCCCCCTTCGAGCAGCTTGGTTCCCAGTAACCCCAGAGAAACTGCCCACTCATTTAGCCACCAGCCAGCATAGCACCTACATTCACTTCACAACAACACAACAAGGTTATTGGCACCCATGTCTTTGCTGTACAGGAAGGCTTTCAACAGATGATTTGTGCCTCATAATATACAACAAAATTGGGCACGTTGAATCTTTACTTGTTGCTAAATGTGTAACTTTAACAAATTCAAGTCAAGCCTGTTGTTTATTTTCTCTTAGAGGAAATCTCCTGAAGTTTCACTTGCTGAAAACTGCACACAAAAGAAGAGCAGAGAGATTCACCAAGTGTCAACCTGACAACACGTGGCACCATGTGATCAGACCTCAACCACATTCCCTTTGTTCATGTGTGTTTGTTATGCATAAGCCGGGTGGCCATATGAGCACTGACCCACATGGTAACAATTGAGTTTGGCTCACTCAGCTTTACGTGTGCATCTGTGCATGTACATGTACAAATATGGATGCAGAAACACGCGTACAGCTCATGACTCCTACACATTTTCGAGTCATGGGACTGTACTTAAAGTTTATCCTCTCTGGCTTTCCGTCTCCTCACACATATGAAGGGGGCTATAAATTTACCCAAGGGCATATCGCAGACATCAGGGGGCTGAATCGGCTCACTGTCTTATGTAAGCGTATGTGACATGTGTGAACATGTATACATAACACGTATAATCATATGCGAACAGATGAACCACATTTTCGTTCCTGTTTTCTCCCCATTTCGGATGATAATGTATGGAGCTCTATATGTGCACGGGTGTGTGATGTTGGTGTGGGGACTGGGAGACACGAGGGGTTAAGAGATTCCCTGGGCTTAATTGACTCGTGGCAGCATCACTGATGCCCTCTGACACAGGCTGCGACTGTTATTGCTCATGTGCAATGTAGCAGCATATCCAATGTGGTTAAACTGAAGTAGCACTCTTCAGCCCATTAGCAGCATAATGCTCAGCAGCTTAAACCCCTGTGGGCTTTAGTTGTGTACTGGACATCCTTCAGTACACACAAACTTTTCCAAAAAGATATAATTCCTCATTTTAATTCAGATGGAATTTTAAAAAAAAATAATGGAAAAAAGATGGCGTGACCTCAGAGTTAAAATATTCTGTGTAGAGTCAGACCTTTGCTCTTACATTGAGCATTTTGGTTTGACATTGCTGCAGATAAAACATTGGGTGGTAAAATAAAATCTTCAGAGTTCAACACAAAAGTGTGACCCTGCAGAACACTCAATTTGAAAAAGGTTAGGTCCAGAACCAAAAGAAAGACATGACATAAGTGGGTACTAGGAGCTATGCTCATAGCGTAAGCTGGATAATGGTCTGTAACACATCGGCTGTCATTGCAGACAGGCAGGAGTCTAAAGCAGGCACAAAACATCCATCCACCCATCTACTGTCTACACACCGCTTAATCCTCTGTAGGGTCGTGAGGGGCTGGAGTCTATCCCAGCCGACTCAGAGTGAAGGCAGGGGACACCCTGGACAGGTCACTAGTCTATCACAGGGCTACAGTTAGAGACAAACAAGCACACTCACATTCACACAAACAGACAACTTAGAATCACCAACTAACCTTTGGATGGTGGAAGAACCCAGAGAGAACACACACTGCATGGGGAGAACACACAAACTCCATGCAGAAAGATCCCTTGCGTCCTAACCGGGACGTGACTTGGAGATCTTCTAGCTGTGAGGTGACAGTGCTAACCACCGAGCCACTGTGCAGCCCTCAGGCAAAACATATGTTTAAAAAGAAAAAAGGAATAAAGAAATAGAGTAAGAACAGGATCAGGCAATGCTGAAAGCAATGTGAAGAAAACTAAAGATAAGATGACCAATGGAAAGGAAAAGGTGCAGGTGGAATTATTACAAGTAATGATTCCTAACTCTGTTTCACTGCTGTAGTTTACAGTATGCTGGTATTGTCCATACCATCTTAAATGTTATATGTAGCACCTATTATTTTCCTACGATAACAAAATAAAAATAACTGCTGTGGAAAAAGCCAGACAAAAGTAAGTTTAACAACACTACCCTCTTAAACTCAGTACATTTTGGTTTACATTCAGACAAATGTCAGAGTGCACTTATTGTTCTTTTACTGCGTTTGATAGGAGAGGACCACAGTGAGACAAGCTCTACAATCTGACAAACAAAATGATGAACAACTGAGCATATACACCAAAAGGGTGGTAAAAGACTGCGAAACATTCAAGGACTGGACTATCACACAAACAACACACACGCACACACACACACACACACACACACAAACAACACACACGCACACACACACACACACACACTATCTACTACCTCCATTGTGTTGTTGTCTGTGTTGTGTTGTAGTTTTGTTTGCCGTGTTCAAATTGTACATGTTTTCACTACCTGTTTTTATACTGCACTGCTGTTTCCATATTTCTATTTTTATTTTATTCTATTTTTTGTCTTATTTTATTTTATTTTATTTTATTTTATTTTATTTTATTTTATCTGTAGCTCTGGATCTGGGAAACGCTGTCTCATTTCACTGTGTACTGTACAGCTGTATGGGGTTGAAATGACAATAAAACCCTTTGAATTGAATTTGAATTGAAAAGAAGATTATGAGGAGAAGTTCTGCAGGCAGGTGATCAGTGGCAGCAGGAACCTGTGATGGTGACACCTAGTGGGCAGGTGAAGCATAGCAAGTCTGAAAAGGTCAAAACCACACACACACACACACACACACACACACACACACACACACACACACACACACACACACTCTGTCCCAGCTTCGTGACTGGATGCTCTGAAGTTTACATTTCTAGACTGTTAACAGGCTCACAAGGCCGGCACCTCTCCGCTGACGGAGAAGCGTACATTTACTTGAATCACAGCTAGAGGACACATCCAGAGGTACCCACGATTTCACATTGCCATCATATTTACCTGGTACTGGTGAACATCAAACTAGCTTTAGGTGTGTTTTATTTCTCAAATTAGTTTCAATCAAAAACAAGTTTTTAAAAAAGTGCTGACAGAATTACATGTACAACTTTTAAAGTGCTGTTTGTCATTTAATGTCAGATAATATCTAACAGTAGAGTTAGAATGTAGCTTATATTTGCTGATCTAAACTAGATGTTTTACTATAAATGCTTTTATTCAAATATCAGCGCTGAAATGACAGACTATTCAGTTATAATTTGCAGACAGGTAACAAATGAAAAGAAAAACCAGCACAAAGAGTTTCAGTTCACGTGCCACCAGATTAGCTTCAGGGTGTCTTAACGTTGATTCGACAAGTCTCTGAGCTCTTTTGGAGGGATGAACACCATTGTTCCATAAATATTTCATCATTTGGTGTTTTGATGATGCCTTTGGATAGCGCTGTCTAACATGTCGGTTAAAAATCTTCTATCGGTGTTCAGTTGGGTTCAGATGACTGTGAAGGTCATAGAATATGATTCACCTCATTTTCATCAAACCACTCAGTGACCCCTTGAGCCCTACTAATGAGGGCATTGGCATCCTGGAAGAGACCAGAAATGTCTCATCATATCATAAAGATGATCACTTAGAGCAACTTTGCATTGATCAGCATTGACCTTTCCTCCTAACGGGACAAGTTAAGCCAAACCATGCCATAAAAATCCCCCCCACAGCATTTCAGCATCAGGTCTTCCTTTGATTTACCACCTTGCCTGCATTGCTACTCATGTATTTATTATTGTGACACACTGGACACGGCTGTCCCTGCTGAGGTCTGCAGAAGCAGAAATATGTTTCAGATTCCAAAAACAGAACTTTGTGGGTTTCAGGTAACCTCATAAGTGACACATTCTTCAAATTTATGCTGAGGAATCATTTTTCATTAAAGAATAAAAGTCAAGCAGAACATTATAATATCGAGCTCATTCATAATAAAAAAGAGGTGAGCTGATGATTGTGTTTTCCTTTTGCATTCAAGCAGTGTTTGGAAAGGGAGGCAAAATAAAAGATCGATAAAAGCACCTCCAACAGTCTCTTCCTCCACAAAGGATCGGAATCAGAAAGACTGATGTGCTGTCGAACGAACAAGAGATAACTATATGAAACTTTCTCAACAGTCTGTCACAGGTAGCACCTGAAAAATCCACCTTCTTCATACTCCTGCAGATTCCCTGAAGTCAGTTAATGAGCTGCTGTTTATCTGAGAATACCCTGCATAACTTTTAAATAGTAGATATCCACCTGAACTGAAGCGGTGGTTATTCCTGAAGATGAATTTCCACTCAGAAAGCTCACCAAGTGCAAGGCGATAAATGTTATCATCTACACCCTGAAAAATGTGAAGTCTTGGTCAGAGTTTAAATTCTATTAAAAGCTTGTTATTTCGCGTGATGTGGACCTTTTTTCTTTTTACACAACATTAAGATTGATAACAGAGTTTCTCTTTTCTCGGTTCAGAACTCATTCTTTGAATATCGGTGCTGTTAAGTAAAACATTTTCTTTTAGGAAATATTAATGAAGAAGTGACGCTTGAGATGATTATTAGGTAGACTGAGACATAAAGTGCAGAAATGATGAAGTGTATTTCCCTCCGTTTTCACCCAAATGTCAGAACTGTCGTCACTCTCAATAAATTCTACATGTGCTCAAGCCAACGCAGAAAAATGATCATGGAATGTAAACTTTATTTTGTAAAGTGGAAAGATGAACAGAGTCATAAGCAAAGACAGATGGAGACAAATAGATGCAGTAGAAAGGGGTCGAATGTCATGAAAATAAACATTCCCCTTGTTTGGACTAGTTTGTGTTGTTTTATCCGCGGGACATTAGCCTATTTCCTTTGGGTGCCATCATCTAACGTTTCATTACTCCTGTAGTTTTCCTCTGCCGCTATTTCGATGCCACAGTGGAATTGTGACAATCTCCATCTTCGATCTCCGGGGGCCACTATCCCACACAGCTGTTCTCTCCACAGCAGTCGCCTTCAGTTCGCTTCTCGCTTTGAGTTATTACTTCCTGTTGTCGTTAGGATTCGTGAATTTTACTCAACTGTCTTTGTAGCCACAATCTGAAACTCCGACTCCTTGGACGCTTGGGAGCGCTGACCGCAAGGCCTGGTGAAAATAGTAAGGAGTCAGGAAATGAGATTGAAGTCACGTCAGGATGGAAAATAAAATGAGTCTCCTTCCCGAACGCGGCTGGTTTGTGGACAGGTTGCAGGACTGTGAGAACGTTCTATCTCAGGATGGTGGTTGTGAGTGGGTGACCCAAGTGACTTCTTGCCCCTCTGGGAGCGATGGGTGAGGGCAGCACTTGGGTAATTGTACCGCGATCTTGCCTGTGGGCTAGTTCCGTCAGAATAGTGCGTAGCCTCCATGTCCATGTGTTGACTGTCCATACGTAGGATGATAAATGAGCGTATGAAGCGGATACATAACAACTGAAATCTCTGCTGGGTGAGTGTCAGGCCTCATTAGGGCTGCTTTCAGCTCACGATCACAGAGGCTGAGGTCAGGTCGGGGCACAATCCTGAACCCTTCTCACATCTTCATCCATTTCCTGTCCAGACAGCCGGGTCTTCATCATCCACCATCTTCCGTTCAGGTGGAGAATTTTGATCAAGGTGCTTATTGAGAGTCAATGTTGGTGGGTCAGATGAAGAGAAACCCTGCCTTTGTGTCTTCAGTCAACACCAATGTCCTTATCTCCGAAAACGAGATGCTAGTTTGCACTGTTGAAGAATGAACATATCTTTCCTTTGTTAGAGAGTTTTTCACACATTTGAAGCTTATTTTTGAACGATGTGACTATGTATGCTTCTTAATGATATGATGATTGTGGATGTACAGTCAAGAATCAACTAACTAAAGTTAGAACACACACGTGTAAACATAATCTATACCGTGGTAGTCTTGAGTTTTCAATGAGTCATAAAACTCTGCATTTTGTAAAAAAAAAAAAAAAGAAGAAAAAAAAAAAAGAAAGAAAGAAAGAAAGAAAGAAAGAAAGAAAGAAAGAAAGAAAGAAAAAACAATCATGCTGTTTGGTTCTCTGGAAATATGACAAAATCTGCTGGGTCAAAAATTTGTGGTCTGACAAAAGTTTATTTACACATTGAGCATGTAGATGTTGGAGAAAAACATTATATTTATTTTGGAGTCAAGTCTCTGACCATCCAAGCCCAATATCTTCTCGCCTGGAAACCTCTGGCTCTTTAGCTTCTAAATGCTCCTCCAGTGTGCTGCTGACATAACTTCTTCTATTATTTGGTGCTGTAACATAAAAAACCAAAACAATAAGCTGAGAGGCGCTACAAGGCTGCATAGTGCTGAAATAATCATTATTTAAGATTTAGATCTCTCAGAGTTTTTCGTTGATTTCTCCAATGATACAAAAAAACCTAAACAAAATAAATGATACAAAATTCTTTCCACGGGCTGCAAGGTGGCACAGTTGGTAGCACTGTTGCCTCACAGCAAGAAGGTCGCCGGTACGCGTCCCGGTGGGGGCACCTGGATCTTTCTGCGTGGAGTTTGCATGTTCTCCTCGTGCAGCGTGGGTTCTCTCCGGGTTCTCCGGCTTCCTCCCACAAGGTCCAGAAACATGTTGAGGTTAATTGGTGATTCTAAATTGTCCGTAGGTGTGAATGTGAGTGTGCTTGGTTGTCTGTCTCTAAGTGTAGCCCTGTGATAGACTGGTGACCTGTCCAGGGTGTCCCCTGCCTTCACCCTGAGTCAGCTGGGATAGACTCCAGCCCCCCGCGACCCTAGTGAGGATTAAGCGGTGTATAGATAATGGATGGATGGAAAATTCTTTCAACATTGTCACATTTAAAGGGCCAGTGTGCAGAGTTTAGTGGCATCAAGCGGTGAGGTTACAGATTGCTAAACAACTCCATCACTGCCTTCTTTCCAACCGTGTAGAAGAACCAACACTTTCTGCCACTTCAACATAAAAATGCAAAAGGCCCTCTTCTGAGCTAGTGTTTGGTTTGTCTATTCAGGGCGGTTGTAGAAAACTGGATGGCTCCATGGAACAGGAACTCTGTATGTAGCATCATCGATAAAAAACAAAAAACAATTCGTAGTTCGAGGTAATTATGCACTAAAGAAAACAAAATTTTGCATCTAATATTCCACTTTTGCCAGTAGATCACCTTGCACACTCTTGCACACTGGCCCTCGAATATCCTAAATATCTAATGTGTGTAGTGATGAGATTTGATCCCACTTTTGGGGACCACAGTATAATCATGTTATCCTCTTCTTCCTCTAGCTTGAGAAAAAAAAAGAACATCCCATCTTTTCTAGGATTAGGAGAACTGTTGAGCCACAGCAGAGAAGTTTCCAGCTGATTGCAACACACATTTTAGGAAAAGATTACTATATTTGAAATGCTTTGGCAATAAAAAAAGAAAAACTCTGACATGAAGACTGAACACTTGTGACAGAGCTTTTCACTCTTGTCCAGGCAAGTAGCTCCATCTAATCTCCTGTGCAGTGGCGTAGCTTAGAAATTTGAATCCTGAGCAAATGCAGCCTCTGTGGGCTCCCTTTGGTGCTTAATACTTGTTTTGCCACGTCTGTAGAAATCAAGCAACGCATACAATTAAACTGTACATGAAATGATATATGGGTGAAATGATAAATAAATGACATATGAGCCATTTCAGGAGTTCAGCTTGTCTTACATCCTCAGCAACATGAAAATATGAAGATTTGCAGCTGATTCAGTGTCTTTGGCTGTTTCCTAGACTGAAGGAAATGCTGTTGTTTTTTTTGTTTTGTTTTGCTTTTATTTTGCAAGTTAGTTCTACTAATGGCTCGCCATGTTGTTTACCCGTAATAAAATAATCTGAAATGCTCATAGCAAGTAATTGTTTTTCTTCTGGCTGATTTCCATCCTTTGCTCCAGACTTTGTTTTCTGCTGGGTTTTTTTTTTGGCCTCATTTAAGTACACATTTTTGAAATGACATGATCACTGCAAAGTTCACCCAGAGTCCTCAATTTTAGCATTGTCTGCACAGAAACTTTTGCAAAAACCCTACAGTTGGTGTGAACTAAACAGCACAAGCCAGATAATGAAAAATTTAAAGCTCAAAGTGCATGTCCTCTTCAGCGGGGATTCTTGTCCTGAAGAATCACAGACGAGTGCATCTGCATGATTAAAACACCTCCTGCTGTGGAGTGTTACAGCCTCACCCAGGGGTGCACTCACTTACTTGGAGGCCAAAGGCAAAGACAAGCGTAGGGAACCTTCATCATACCTACAGCATATACACCCACCCTTCTTACTCACTGAAACTGGGGCAGAGCAGCAATGAAGGGTTGTTGTTTGTTGAGAAGAACACAAGAACTGATCTCTTCAGCTTGAGAAAATTACATGTACTTTTCTTTTATGTTGGTCAAACTGCTTACAGTTACGCTCATTATCATTTTTTCTAATATTTTTCCTTCCTGGGCTCCAAACATCACTGAGCAGATCTTTATTGCTGCTGCAGGTGCCAGCACAAGAATTCTTTCAACTTAGTACACAAAGAAAGCACTTCCAGCAGCTTGTACTTTGATAAAGTAAAATTACAAAAAATAACATTTATAGCATTAATCCTCTAAAGCAAAGGATCCTTAACATTTTAGCTGCCAAGCATCAAAATGACAATTAGACACTATCAGTCAAAGTAATCTTAATGTATCGTCCTGAGCAAACATACAGAGAAGCTTTTCTCTCTCTTTTGTAACAATTGTGGCTAAATTTGGTTGTACCTTGTGTATGATGACAATAAAAAGCATTCTATTCTATTCTATTCTATTCTATTCTATTCTATTCTATTCTATTCTATTTGTTTTAACTTTTCTATTTGTGGTTTACTTTGGGACCCCCGCTCTAAAAGGTTAAAAGACAAGAACATTTCTATGATTCTTTATGATTCTTTCCTTACACTTAGAGATTACTCATCTTCTTGTGCTCATCTCCTCTGTGGAGTCCCCCAGGGGCCTATTTTGGGTCTCCTTCTGCTTAATGTATACATGCTATCCCTGGGGCGTATACTGCATAGATATAGCACTGATTTCCATTGCTGCGTTGATGACACCCAATTGTATGTCCAGCTAAAGCCTGATGTCTCTCATACGATGTGCCGCCTTGTTAAATGAAAATTCTACCAGCATTAATAACCTCACCTCACCCTTTTCAAGTAATGTTTACAAAGAACCTGCAACCTCGGTGTTATTCTTGACTGTAAGTTTCTACTCAAGTGACCAAAGTGGTGCCATCTTGCTTTGCCTCACTGCGGCAGCTAACCAAGATCAGGTCATCCCTCGCTGCTGCAGACTTCGTCCATGTGAACCAGTCATCAAAATGCTGCTTACAGGTTTGTTTGTGTTTCGAACACACCTTAAGGTAAGCTAACATATTGCTCCAATCCTAGCTGGCCTAGAACTGGAATTTCTCACATAAGATGACCAGGCATTTGCTGTTTGGGCCCCTCAGCTGTGGAACTCCCTGGTTTGAGTCTTTAGGCAGGCAAACACATCATTCTTCTTTTAAATCTCTTCTTAAGACTAACTTACAGTAGGGCTTACTCCTGCCTGTTGTTATTATGATTATGATGTACACCATATTAAAAAATGTGTTTTTTATTAGACTACAGTTATTATAATTAGCACTGGGTTGGGCTTTGTATGAAATTAATAATCAAAATACTGGCGTTACTCCATAATGGTGCTGTTGTGCCCCTCTGGTGCAGTAGTAACATACTTTTGCACAATGGTAAGACTCCCCATGTCCTCTTTTTAGATGAGTTCCCATCTACCACAGGTCATAGGTGTCCTTTAATGTTGTCCTTACTATACCACAAAGTGTTAAATGGACAAACATACAGGAGGGTGCTGGCGATGTGTGCATTTACAGATAACAAAGTGGAGGTGAGATGCACCACGGTCCAGCAGATAATATCATCATACCAGTATTCTAAGCACTGGAACAAGGGCAGCACTAGAGTACACCTAGAATATCGTCTTCCAGCTGCAATCATGAGAGATACGCAGCACACACAAAACAATCCCTGAAAAAATAAATCAGCTGCACAAATGTTCTGTTAGAGTTGAAATATTGCCTGTGAATGGAAACAAAAGAGGATTTAATTCCCACAGAAAGAATGTTGCAAGGAGATGAACTCAGTATCTCAGAAAGTAAAAGACAGTGAAGCAGAGAGACATTATTTATCCAGTTTTCTTCTTGAAAACCAACTTTTAAAATTTTTTGTCCCTCACGCAGGATAACAAACAAGGCAGGTAGCCGAACAAGAGAAGAGATAATTCCATTAATGAAATACCATGATTGCACATTTTGGGACTAAAAGTTTTCCAGCACACTATAAAGTCATTGATTTCACCTCAAAGTTGTTTCTTTTTTCACAACAACCAATAAGAGGAAAACTTTATTTAGTTTCACAGTGTTATTGCCACAAAGCACGACGTAAATATACAGCCCAGATGAGAAATTTCATTTCAGGCACCTTGTTAGACTGATTTCTCCATTTGTTGTTTGTTCTTTTTTTATTTTTTGAGCTTTAAAAGGATAAGTCAGGCAGTAGTTCACATCTTTATTACAGACTGCAAATCACATGACAAGATTAAAACTAGGAATCGATTTAATTTTTTTAAAACTCCTCAGTGCTGTAGCTTTTTACAAACATTCAATAAGTTTATTTGGGGCTCATTCATAGTTGTGGATTTGGTGTTCTGCAGCAGCAGGAAGGTGTTTGCTGAATTGAGTTAACATAAATGTTGTTTGTGTTCACTGAAATGAATGTAAATATAGAATATGATCTTACTTTACAAATTCTCTGCTGAAGAAGCTGAGTTTGTTTTTTTGTTCTTTTGCATTATATCCGGCCCTCTCTGTGACAACTTTTGCTCGTCAGCGTCCACACTTTGATCATAAAAGTTACTTTAAAAACACACCTCGAATCTTCTCATGCCATCTGCATCTGTTTGAAACCGGAGATGCAAACACAGAGGTGAGTAATCTGATTGTCATCTCCAATTTAGCGTGGCGCTCTTCTGATTTACTCTGACACCTCAAGTCAGATATTGGTTGCGTTAAACAGCGTGATATATTAGAACAGCCGGCAGGCAGTGAGGTCAGTCCTGACCCTCGCTTCAACATGACAACAGCTGATTTACACTAATGACAAACTGACTGTTCTTCTCCAGCTTCCTGGGATTGACGCTGGTTTTGGCCTTGCTCGCCTCCAAACCTTATCTTGTTAGAGACAATTGAAAAAAGCAATTACCTGCAGATGCTGTGATGTGACAAACAAGGTAATGTAGCAGAGGACAATAAGCGACTGCTCTTTTCGCCGGTCTCTCTCTTTTCCTAAGAGGCTGCTTTTCTTCAGCCCTCTTGAAGCATTTATAACAATCTCTTCTCTGACTATTGTGACTGCAAATAGTCTTGCCCTAAGTGCTCACCCTAAACAGCTCTAATCATCCTTCTTTCCCTATCAAGAGGCCCAGATCAAGCTTTTTTTGCTTCAGCGCCCCACACGAGGAAATGCTTTGGCTGTGTCCTGTTGGTCTGTTGATCTCATTAAGCCTCTAGAAGAAAAGTTTTGGAGGTTAAGGGTCGCTGCAGCTCTGCCTCTCTTCCTGAACGAGTCTCCAACTTTGTTTACAGTCTGGGGTAAATATAAGACGTGGTCGTTGAAAGTGTAGACTGCAGAACTGCAAACCAACAAATCACAAACACCATCAGTTTTGTCTTGAATTAAAATGTAATTACCGGAGCATGTAATGAAGGACTGTTAAAGATCCATGTCTTGTCATGTGGGATACCAGATTATTATGCAACACAGCGACAAAAGATGCACCAGAGCTGTATTTGAGGAGACATGCCTTGAGAAATTACACATGAAAGTAACACAAAACACTACAGCTAATTAAAAGCACTGTGCTCCATTCTTGCTGCAGCGGATAAGCTGATTGGAAAAAACAATTGAATTAGGGATGTGTGATTTAACAAGGGAATTGCACGTCTAGTCGGATACTAATCAGTGTATTATTGGTAAGAAGATTACATGTGAGTGTTCATGTAAATACTTCCACCTCGGGTAATGAAACATGAATTGATGGCTGCTTCCTCCAGAGAAATCAGGTTACATGTGATATGTGAACAATAACATCTTATTAAGTTACACATAAATAAACATCACTTCCATCCTGCTAAAGATGATGAAGATGCGAAGCTAATTTTATCGCCTCTTGTGAGCGCGACTCGGCCCTGACATTTCATTTGTTTCGAGGGTTTCGCGAATCCCTTGGAGATAAACTTTCCCTCCTCGACAGCGGCCCCACTTCCCTCAGACTTTTCTAATTGTGTTCATAAATAAAACGGCGATGCACGTCAAGAGGAAAAGGAAATATGCAACCACCTTCACTTTTATTTCCCTTGATGATAATTTAACAATACCCTCATGAATATTAGCATCAGAAAAAACACATTAAATTTTTCTTTGTGAGCATGACACCCCTCAGACGGGATGATTATCTTTGGCAAGGTGCCAGCGAGCTGTAGGAGTTCTTTGAAGACATTCCTAAGAGGATATAAATAGTGTATTTATCCTCAGCATCCCTTTGCAGACAATGCACTGATATAGACGTGGTCAGCCTCCTTCTCACTAACCAGAGTTTTCCCAGAGAAGCCTCAGCGTGCAGGCTCCATGATATATTCAACGTTTTACATACACTTCATATCCCACATTCATCATGAGCTGACTGCAGTTTGAAGCTGTATGGAAAACAGTGCTGTGAAGTTCAAATCCAGCTCTGCATTTGACCACAGCGCTCCCTTTTCATGTATGTCACTTACATCATAAATCGCTTCATGTTTTTTTTCCCCATATAGGCTGCTGATTTGTTCCTCGTGGGAATTCCTCCAGCACATTTGAAACTAGATAGAAAGATAATGAAGTCAAGATTTATAAGACTATACATGTGATAACACAGCTTTAATAAAGCACATTCTTAGACTTGACCTGTAAATGTTCTTCTTGTGCCTAAGAGATTTGATGCTCTCAATTGCAATAACTGTGTCCAGAGATGTTATTTAGTAGGAAGAAGGGAACAGGACTGTTTGTATTTCTACGGTGTCTTTCCTCCAATATACCTAACCAATCTATTCTGCCAAAAACTTTTTGTGAACAAAACAAAAAAATAGTTTTGGCACCTCAATGAAAGAGATATTTATGGGAGACCATAACCTCAATTTAAATTCCTGTTTTACAGCACTGAATCCAGGTTTTACAGGACCTCATACATTTTAAACATTTACTCACAAGCTGTTGTGAGGTATTGACATGAAATACAGCGATTGATCCAGTGAATTCTGCACACACACACACATGGGCCTCAGCTTGGCCATTGTTCTGGTGTGAGGTGGTGAAATGATGTGGCGAGGGGGGGGGTGTGAGATTAGACTCTTACATAAGTTTGCGGGTTCACTGATAAGAAATGGCTGCGAGCCTCACTGTGGCTTCCGATTCAGCAAGTAAAGAAAGATCCATGTGTATGAAATACCTGTAATACTGTGAGACATTCCAACCGTGCAGCATCCTACACTTTCTTATTCCGTGACACACGCTCACAGGCGATGCTTGCCTTCCTGCTCATCCTCATGTTCATATGTTAAAGATGGTGATTAATCTTCTTTTTATCTCAACACAAAACACCCACTGTGAACCAGCTGCCAGCACTGGAATCAACTACGTACATGACTTCAAATGAAGTATCTCTTTTCTCCTGCTTGCTGCAGAATTAAGCCAGCAGGGATTTCTTATTCAGAGATACGCACTAAAACATCTCATATCTCAGGTAGCATAAATAGGCCTGATCACATTTGATCAGGTTTGCAACACTGACAGACTTAAGATATTTTAGTTTTGTTTTACTCCACCGTATGAATTTTATTCATAGACACTTAAATGTTTGTACAACACTGGCTTGGTTTTCAATATCATAATTATTACATCAAAATGAAGGGAAAGTAGACAGTCAGCCAAGAACAATGAGTTATAATAATACAATTCCTTCCCAGTACTGTTGAGTGAGGGGCAAAACAAAAGAACTGGAACCCCTTTATGTGCGTTTTGAAGTTCTGCATATGATTTTCTTGAAGGCTTTTCTAAAGTCCCTGTTGAAAATAGTGTAGATTATGGGGTTCACAGAACTGTTGCAGTAGCCAATCCAGAAGAAAAGGTTGAAAAGTGCGCCAGGAATGTAGCAGCTGTCTCTGCAGATAGCATGCAGACTGTAGGTAAAGAAGAAGGGGAACCAGCAGAGAACAAACACCCCCATCACCACCGCCAGTACGAATGTGAAACGCTTCTCCCGCATCTGGGCCACTTTGGTCTTGTTGGCCGCTGCCAGCTGTTGTCGCGCAACTGGATTCTTCTGCTCCGGGTAGAGCTGTAACGCCCGGGCCGAAGCCCAGGAGAGACGGCAGTTCTGTGGCGGGCAGCAGTCCGATCCCTCCACTTTCCTTCGCTTGGTGAAGCGGTGGTGGCGGGTTTTAGTATCCGACTGACAGCAGCTCTCCTCCAGGTCGATGTCATCCAGCTCCCCCTGCCCCTGCTGCTGGCTCCCGGAGCTTTGGCTGCTCGGGCTCTCCATCTCGAACCGGTCCTTCCTGACAAAACAGGTCTCTGACTGAGAGGGCTGCCTCTCCAGGCCGTTCTTAGCCACGAACACGGTGGAGGAGCGCTGCTTGGCCACTTTATAGATCTTGCAGTAAACCAGAATCATGATGAGACCAGGAGCGAAGAAGGACACGAGGCACGATGAGAGAATGTACCAGGTCTCATCGTTCAGCAAGCACTCCCGCTCATCATGTTTGGTCATGAGGAGAGGAGGGAATGAGATGATAGCAGATATTATCCACACAACGGCGATCATGGACTTGATGCGCTTCGGTGTCCGTTTCAGGTTGTAGCTCACCGCCTTTGTCACGGACCAATAGCGGTCCAGGCTGATGGCGCACAGGTGCACGATGGATGAGGTGCAGAACAACACATCCAGAGCCAGATAGAAGGCGCACCAAGTACTTCCAAAGTACCAGTAGCCCATCACCTCATTGACGAGGGAGAAGGGGATGACCAGCGTGGCCACCAGGATGTCCGCACATGCCAGAGAGACGAGGAAAAGGTTCTGGGGGGCACGGAGAGCCCGGCTGGTGAGCACCGCTACAATCACCAAAACATTACCGACAATGGTCACAGAAATGATCACAGTAACCACCAGGATGATGAGCGCAGTGGCTACCTCCGTGTGTGGCAAAGCAAACGGTGCGCCAGTGGTGTTCTCATTGTTGGAAACGTTTTCCACCAGTAGATCTAGCTGGGTTAAATCCATTCTGGCTGCAAATGCTCCTTTCGTATCATTTTTGTTATTTGGCACAGTTCTCCTCTCTGAAACAGCTGCGCTGCATGGAGACAGGCTGCGCGTAACGCTCCTGATCAAGCCTACATGAGACGCAAAAGCTGCAAAAAATGATCCTCTGAAATAGCAAAGCCTTCATCACATTTGATTCAGATAGTTCTAGACACGCACAAAAAGTTCCGAGCGCATCACAAATGTGGGAAGAACACAGTTCACAATCCACAAAGGCTCCACGGTAAAAGTCGCTCCTCCGATGTCAGACACGGCGCCATGCGTAATGCTGCTTTTGGGTTTTGGAGAACTGCGTCCCTTTGGAGACGAACGGGAAGCGCACACTGCGGGTGGAACGAATGTCCACACAGGAGTGAGGTGACATCACTGCGAAGACCAACCCATCTCCAAAGTTGAGAGAGAGAGAGAGAGAGAGAGAGAGAGAGAGAGAGAGAGAGAGAGGGAGAATTGTTTTAGTTGGATTTCAGACTTCTTTGAAACAGCAAGTGCTTCTCTTCAGGCGAGCCTTTGGGCTTGTTGCGTTTGATTTAATACACTTTGTTGTTTTCTCTCTTTTCATATTCAACGTTTTTCAGCATTTCATGTTCAGCATAGAAAAATGCCAACAGACTTGTGTTGCAGAACAAAATGTACCTCATTAATTTTCCATTGTAATCATTTAAAACTGTTGTTTTACCTGCCAACTGGTGCCTCCTTGGTTTTACAGTTTATCGATCAAACTTTGTTTATTTACCCCCTGCAATTATAGTTTAAGTGATTGATAAGTTATTTAGGGTGACATAGGCATTAAGAGTTACTGGCAGCTGTGGGGGTAAGACAGCACAGTTTTTTTTTTTTACTTTATCAGCTCTGCAGGGTGAGGTCTTTAATGCAATAATGATCGACTGCTCTGATGTGAATTTTGTCAATGAACTTTAGACGTACATTTGTCAGGGCCCACCTCTTTAGGGGAGGTCTGTTTGCAAGCTCCCCCACACTTCCATTATTCAGACCCTGTAATCTGGAATTGTTCTTTGCTGGCGCAGTAGAGGTGACCGCAATACCTGTTGCTGAGAAGCTTGCATCAGTTCCCTGTGGAGGTTTGGTTATATAACATGTAAAAAGCTGTGTTAAGCAACCAGACATATAGCCAGGGGATATTTTCCAGCATACAAAAGAACCAGCGATACAAGAAGATGCAGACATATGGCCAGTCAGGGGTCACTGTGAAATAAACAAAGAAATAAAAATGGTGATTAGCGGTTGACAGACTGTAGCTCTGCACAGTAGATACGCTTCACTAATTTTGGATTTTTAAAAAAAATCTATAAAGTAAACAGCATCTGCTAAAGGCTTGTCGGTATGGGATTTGCAGCAAAGCTAAAGCTGGATGGCAGCATTAATGTGGCGAGTGTGTGCGCACACTTGTGTTGATCCTTGAAAGTGAGTTATCTGGAGGCTCAGCAAGAACATACTTCAGTGGCTGCAGGGAGACGAAACACAGAAGGAGTTGCAGTGGATTTGAAAGAGGAAATAGAGGAGGATTGAGACGCCCTATCTTCTTTCCTTTTCTCTTCTCTCATTCTGATCTCGCTCCACAGGATGAACATAAAAAAAAACTGTAAAGAGCATCTACAGGGTGACTGTCACCATATATCAGTGGTCTGTAGACATGCCCTTAAGGGGCTACCTGCCGCATAAAAACAGGAGGGGGAAAAAAATACACAGAATGGGGTCATCAGTGTCCTCCAACACAAACAAAGCTTTAACGAGCAGAAAAACAGAGGCTTCATTGCATCTGACTTTATAACCTGAGGGGGACCCGAGAAGTTGCATACAAGTGTAATTATTACAAATGAGCGGGTCTTGTTATGTAATTCTGTAATGGAAGATGCAATTAAACACATTTCTTTTATTGCTTTTCTGAACATTAACAAATCTAATACATTTAAGAATTACTTCCAAAGCTGATGATAAAACACCCAAAGCCAAAAAAATCTCTGCAGCCGTAGCAACGGAACCACAGATATATACTCATCGAATAGTTTTGCACTGTGTGGCTACTTTTTGCACCTTTAATCTTAATCATGTTAAAAGCAACAGTTCTGATTTTATCTGCTTGCAGATGTCGACAAAATTCTGTCAAAGCAGCAGCAAAATGTATTGTCTTCTTAGTGCTCTGGTTTTACAATCTGCACAGAACATTTCAGACAACTGCTCAAGGAAGAAGGAACCAAATTCTCGCAACAATACTCTTGTCTTTCTTATCCAAAACCTTGATGAGTGCAGAATTTACAGTTACATAATGTTGAAGCTTAAATTCAACTTTTCCACATGTTTGCTGTTATGAGGTAATACACAACCTATTCATGCAGCCACACACACCTTCCTATATTTCATACTTATTACAATAAACAACTAGAAGAAAGAACATTCATGCAAACACCCAATTGCAAACACCCATATCTAATATTTATGTGCACACACACATTCTTCATCGCAACTGTACTGTGACACAACAAGCTGTCAAAACCATTCTGACCTCATCACAGAAAATTCTTTTTTGATCTCAGGAACTCTAAATAGCAGAAATAATCAGGCACATGTTCCCTCCCAGCCTTCCGCGCTTCAAATTCCTAGTATTGCAACAATACTCGACATCCTGTCACTGCAAACCAAGCTTCCTGTTTTGTTGAAGTCATCACACTCAACAAGGGGCGCGCATACGTACATACTCAGGCTAAAGAAATTACACAAATCCAATCTCTGACCAATCAATTGTTCCAATAATTACACTGAGAGAAAAGCCATCATCGAAAAGGCAAAATTAACCAACTGTTAAGTATGTTGCATGTTTGCCATCTTTGTGACGCACATGACCTCTCTGTGATGAGGCTGCCAGATTCATTTACTGTCGCATTTTGATATATTAGCAGCTCTCTGAAGCAGCAGAAGTGTTGGGGACAGCACAAACATCCACAGTCGCCCCAAATGGCTTTAATCTCCTTAACTCATCAGTCATATGCACCGTGATTTGATGACTTGTCCCACTGCCAGCAGGTAATGTTGTGAGTGATGCGGTTTAGGTGATAATTACTGCCCCGAGAAATTATTCATTAGTTTAGCAGTGATTATTAATATGCTCGCAGAACATAATTTCACTGCCAAATAAAAGCTACACACATACTTCTCATCACTTTTCGAGGTGATTGCTGAGGTGCTTGTGTTTTGATGTGTGTCCAGGATCGCAGGAGACTGCCAAAAAAAGGGTTGCCACTTCTGATTACCCTCCATGGGAAGAAGTGTTGTAAAAATATGTTATGCAGACTTGTAACGAGGCAGATAACACCGTTTACTGCCAATACAAGACAGTCTGAGCCCAGTACATACAGTGCCTATAAAAAAAGTAGCCGGAAGTTTGCCTTTTTTGTTGCTTTTCAACTTTAAATCAACTTCATTTGTTTTTGTTGGCAAGGATTTAGTAAAATACGATCCTTTCGTGTCAAATTGAAAACAGGTTTCTACCAAGTCAATTAATTAAAAATCAAAACCCATAAATTAAAGGATTGCGTAAGTGTTCCCCCCCTCCTTCAAGTCAGTATTTAGTAGATGCACCTTTGGCTGCAATTACAGCGTCGATCCTGTGTGGACTGGTTTCAATCAGCATTGCCCATCTGGATACTGCAGCTTTATCCCTCCCTCTTTGTATAACTGCTCAAGCTCTGTCGGCGCTGCACTGCAATCATGAGTGAACAGCCCTTTTCAAGTCCAACCACAATCTCTCAATTGCATTGAATTCTGGGTCATCCAGCATGTTCCCCGTCTTGTCTTTAAACCATTTCTACATAGCTTTGACTGTGTGCTTTATGTCATCGTCTTGATGGAAAACAAATCTTCTCCCAAGTCACAGTTCTCTTGCCGATTGTATCAGTTTTTCTTCAAAGATTTCCATATATTTTGCTGCATTTATTTTCTACCTTTACAAGCCTTTCAGGGCCTGCTACTGAGAAACACCCCCACATCGTGATGGTGCCACCACCATGCTTCACAGTGTAGACAATGTGTTTGTGATGATGTGCAGTGTTTGGTGTCTATCAAACATCTCATCTGATGGCCAAATAGATCAATTTTGCTCTCATTAGGTCTGACTTCAGAGTCTCCCACATGCCTTCTGGTGAACTCTGGTGGAGATTTAATATTTAACAGTGGCTTTCTCTTTGCCTGGTGAAGAACGGGCATCAGATGCTGTCTGCAGTCTCTCTCCGAGTCTTGTAGCTCCTTCAGGGGAGTCATTGATGTCTTGGTGGCCTCCCTCACTTGTCTCTTTCTTGCACAGGTTTTTGAGGACGGCAGGCTCCAGATAAATTTACGTATGTTCCGTATTCAATCCATTTCTTAATGATGAATTTTAATGGTACTCCAACAGATAGTCAGGGACCCCATCCCCTGACTTATGCTTTTCAACACCCTTTTTACAGATTTGCTCGGAGTTCCACCTTCCACATACAGATGTCTTTATACAACAATCACTGAGACACATTCATGCACTCAGATGAGCTCCATTTCCATAATTGTGTGACTTCTAGTACTAACTAGCTGCACACGTGTTGAATGATGTGAGTCCTTTTTACGGAGTAAATAATTTAACATTTTATATTTTTAATTAACTGACATTACTTTGTAGAAATCTATTTTCACTTTGGCATGACAGAAGTCTTTTTTTTCCTGTAAATTCTTGTCAAAGAAGAATTAAATTGACCATAAATTAGTGTTGAAAAGCAATGAAAATGGAAAAAACAAACTTCCAAGGGCTTTATACAGGCTTAGTGAGCCTCTTCAGTACACCAGTTGTCACGATGGAGCAAACAAGTCAACAAACTATAAATCCATGCAATTGTACTGGTTATCATGGTAATTAGTAATGGGGTGTTTTAACCGCATTTAGAAGGTTTTCATTGCAAGGGCTTGAACATTATTTGTGTCACTAAGCCAGTTTACTCCGGCCTCTACACAGAGATTACTGCAGGACTGTATTTCATAATGAAATACCTCACTGAAATCATGTTTTGTGCAAGCCAGGTCTCTTGCAACATCGAAGTAGCATAACAAACTTTAGAAACCAAAAGCCAAATACATACAGAGAAGATAACTTAAGTATTAACACATGATCTGACCCCGCTTTCATTCATTCTCATTGACTGGTCTTAACATAGGGAATAGTGGTAAATATTTAAATCCAGTTGGAGTTTCCTGATGCTGCTGGAAAGTTTACTTCCATCAGTAAAACTGGTAAAAGTACTACAACAAACTAATCATGTGTTAGTTATTAAGAAAAATTGTGCATCTTAAAACTGTATAAAACTGTACAAGACTAATAACATGCAACAAGACAGACTGCTTGGTATTATTTTAAATCTTCTTTCAGTAAGCTGCTGCAAACGACTGCTTGAAATGACTTTTCGTTGTCACTTTATGAGCTCAGCGTGTCAGACATCCTCATGAGACGATGGTGACAATGGAGTTGCAGCTAATTCACTGTGAGGCTCAAACTGAACAAACAATGCTGCTTCACTTATCAGCAAATTATCAGAATATTAGTCAGTCATGTCGCATACCAATATTAAACTATTCTAAAACACTGCAACCTTTGACTCAGCAGCTCTCCACATGCTAGTTCTCTCTCCTGTCTCTTTCGGAAGTCTAATTTCACATTTTGTTTGATGACTGTATCAAAGCTGACCTGAAGTCCTCAACATCAACATCAGCACAATTACCGATTGGAGGCAAACTAATCTACTGCAAGGGTGGACGAAAACATTAGAACAGTTTGGGAGTCATTAGGCCCCTCAGAAACTTTAACCGCTTAAGACCCGAGCT